>NC_092728.1:108068852-108184792 GCF_047496885.1 Scyliorhinus torazame | reverse complement strand
ATGAGCGGCTTCATTTGGGGGGATATTAGCAAGGGGTGGAACATTAACTGTGGGAACATTATCTTTGGACCTATAGTTTCCAAAGCTCCAAATGGTGGGTGGGTGGCCTCCTCTAATGTCAGAACTTGCACACTTTTCAGCTCACCCACGTCTACCACAGGACAGTTTTTAACCATCTACCCTGGCGGCATTTGAGCAAGGCCCCCCCCCCGCCCGAGGACATTGCTCTTGGCTTGTGGTTTACCAGTTCGGTGACCTAGAGCACTAGGCCAAAGGCCCAGGAAGGTGGACAAGTCAAACGCCTCCATTATCGCTACGTCTTGTGACTACCAGCAATGGTCTATTTACTGTCCAGTGTTTCTTGAGGAGAATCCCTGTTCCTGCACAATCATTGCCGTGGGGGGGGGGGGGGGGGTTATTTAACACCTGCCGGAGCTGGAAGACAGGATCTGGAAGGAACGTAAGCTAAATTAAATAATAATAATAATAATGGCTTATTGTCACAAGTAGCTTCAATGAAGTTACTGTGAAAAGCCCCTAGTCGCCACATTCCGGCGCCTGTCGGGCAGGCCGGTACGGGAATTGAACCTCCGCTGGTCTTGTTCTGCATTACAAGCCAGCTGCTTAGCCCACTGTGCTAAACCAGCCCCTGCACTGCCTTATCAAATGCTGACCAATTCAGCAGTAACATGAACTCTGGGAAGTCACTGGGATGCCGGGTGGGAGTAATCAGATTTGGGTAATGAGGGGTCAGGGACATGACGCTGCTTAAACATCACAATCAGAGGAAAACTTCAGTGGCGGCATGCAGGTGGAGGTCGCCCGTTGGTGGCTCCTGCTCGAGGTTCTGGTTTTGGATTTTAATGCTCAGTTCAGGGGCGGTTTTTGAACAAGCTGGTGAAGGAAGGTGGGGGGATGTCGAAGGCCCAGAAGAAAGCCGCTGGAAAGTAGGGTGCAAACAAAAGTTGCCGTCAAGTGAACGGGCGGGCCCAGCAGGAGGAAAGATGGCAGAGGCTGGGTCACTGGGTGGGCCGCTCACCTCGCAGTGGAAACTCTGACCAAGCTGATGGCCGGGGAATTCGGGAGGCCGCTCACTAAGCACATAGAGGTTTTGGGAAGGAGATGATGGCTGCGATGAAGGAGGAGGCGACTGCCCCGGTGAAGGTGGCGGTGACGAAGACATCGGCCAAGGTGCGGGAGGAGGGAGGGAAGTTGAAGGGGGTGGAGGGGGCTCTCTCGCAGCAAAGCGACCAGTTCACCTCGAAGGGTGAGGATCTGCAGAGTGTAGGGGAGGCCAACAAAGGACTCAGAGCCAAGGTGGAGGGCCTGGAAAGCAGGTCAAGGCAGCAAAATCTACGGAGTGGTCCTACCTGAGGGGGTGGAGGCTCCGAGGCCGACTGAGTACTTCGCAAGATGTTGGCAGAGCTGTTGGGGGAGGGGAAGAACCCTCCCGACACGAGCTGGACAGGGCTCATCAGTCGCTCAGGCTTAAGCCAAAAGCAAATGAGCCGAGGGCGGTCATAATTTGCTTCCATAAGTTTCACATCAAGGAAAAGGTCCTGCGTTGGGTGAAGCAAAGGCTTGGGGTGAAGTGGGAAGGGGGTCAGTATTCGAAATATACCAGGATGTAACTGTGGAGCTGGTGAGAAGGCGGGCAGCCTTCGGATGGGTGAATGCTGCACTCTACAGCAACGACGTGAGGTTTGGTGTGGTGTACCCATCGAAGCGGAGGGTGACTTACAATTCGAGGGACTTCTGCTTGAGACGGTGAAGGAGGCGGAGGCGTTCGTGAAGACGAAGGACTGGAACTGGGGGGGGATGGGGACTGTGCTGTGTCTTTATCTGTCTTTTGGGTTGTTTCTTGTTCTGTATTTGTGGGGGGGGAACAGTTGGGTTTTCGGGTTGGTTAGACGGGGGAGGGTCGTCTACCTTTGTTATAGTTGGTTACAATTATATTGAGGTTATGGGGGGTTTCTCCGGGAGCGGTTTTGCACTGATTCGGTTTGTTTATTTCGGAAAGAGAGGGAGAGAGAGAGAGAGGGGAGAGAGAGAGAGAGAGAGAGAGAGAGAGAGAGAGAGAGAGAGAGAGAGAGAGGAGAGAGAGAGAGAGAGAGAGAGAGAGAGGAAGAGAGAGAGAGAAAGGGGAGAGGGGAGAGGGGAGAGAGAGAGAGAGACCAAAAATTGATCGATAAGAGTCTGGAGGTGGATGGGAGGCATGCGGGGGCCCAGACCCAAGGCTCTTGGCCAAGAGGAAGGAGTCGCAGTCGAGTTTCGACCAGTTGTCCACGGGGAAAGCGGTGTGCCAGTTGAGAAGGGTGAGGGGGTGTGGTCTATGAGCTCAGGGAGAAGGCAGGGCGTATGCTGGCTGGCCAACTCCAAAGGGAGACCGTGGCGAGGGAGATAGTCCGAGTACGGGGCAAGATGGGGAAGCTGGTGGTGGCCCCGGAGTAGATCAATAACTTGTTCGAGGAGTTTATAGGGATCTATGTAGGTCAGAACCCGGGGTGGAGCGGGGGATGAGGGAGTTGCTGGACGTGTTGAGTATCCGAGGCTGGGAGAGGAGGATAGAGCCAGCTTGGAGGGGCCGGTGGTGGAGCAGGTGGTGAGGGAGCAATTGGGAGGATGCAGGCAGGGAAGGCGACGGGACCGGATGGGTTCCCAATGAATTTTATAAAAAGTTAAAGGACAAGTTGGTGCGGCTGATGGTGGGAATGTTTGAGGATGCGATAGGCAGGGGTGTCTTGCCACAGATGTTGGGGCAGGCTTCGATTTCCCTGCTGGTAAAGAAGAATAAGGAACCGGTGGAGTGCGGGTCTTTTAGGCCCATATCCCTACTGAATGTAGATGCCACGATATTGGCAAAGGTGTTGGCATCTAGGTTGATGGATGTCTCCCGAAGGTGATTGGGAGGATCAGGCGGAGTTGTGAAAGGAAGGCAGCTGTTCTCGAACGCGAGGAGGCTGCTAATGTGATCCTGTCTCCAGCAGAGGGAAAGGAGATGGAGGTGGTGGTGGCACTGGATGCAGAGAAGGCGTTTGATCGGGTAGAATGGGGTTACTTGATGGCGGATTGGAGAGATTTGGAATTGGACCGAGGTTTTGTGGCGTGGGTATGCTGTTGTACAAGGAACCGAGGGCGAGAGTTTGCACTATGATATGAATTTGCGGTATTTTTCACGGCACCGGCGTAAAAGAAAGAGGTGCCCTATGTCCTCCCGGCCCTCTCCTGTTGTTTGTCTTGGCTAAAGAGCCCCTGGCGATTGCACCAAGGAGCTCGGGACTGTGGAAGGGAATAGTAAGGGGGGTGGTGGAGCACAGGGTATCCTTATACGCCGATGATCTGTTATTGCGCCTCTCGGAACCGAACAGGTCGGTGGGAGTATAATGGAGCTGCTCCAGAGATTCGAGACGTTTCTCAGAGTATAAATTGAAACTTGGGTAAGAGCAAGTATTTCTGGTCTCACAGCCGGGAGTAGGGGCGGGGGTTGGGTGGGGGGGGCTACCATTCAGTTGCTGCCATCCCACTGTAGGTACTTGGGGGTGCAGGTGGCTTGGCATTGGGGAGGGCTCGAAAATATAATTTTCCACGTTTGTTACGGTGGAACACCTCCTCTGTCGCTGGCGGGCTGAGTGCAGGCAGGTAAAATGAATGTGTTACTATGATTTTTGTTTTTATTCGATTGCCTGCCCGTCTTTTTATGAAAGTCCTTGTTCAGGGGGTGTGGTCAGTTGATCTCCTCGTTCATTGAGGGGTTGGGTTGCCAGGATTAGGAGGGTGGTTCTGCAGAGAGGGGGGGGTTTGGCCTCCGAAACCTGCTGTATTATTATTGAGCGGCGAATGCGTGGAAGGTGCGGGGGTTTGAGCAAGGCGGGGGGCCCTGTGGGTAAGATGGGAGGTGGGCTCGTGTTGGGGGGGGGGGGGGCAGGGTTGCAGGTGCTGGGAACCGTTCTGCCCCCCGATGGCTCCGGTGGTGGTGGCCACATTGAAGATTTGGAGGCAGTTTAGGCAGCACTTTAAACTGGGGGCCGGGTCAGGAGGATATCGATTAGGGGGAATCATGGATTCGAGTGGGGAGGATGGATGCGAGAATCCAGAGATGGGATGAGAGGTGGATCAAGAAAATGAGGGGATTTGTTCTGTGGGGAGAGATTCGCGAGCTTAGAGGAGTGGGGGAGAAGTATGGCGTGGTGCAGGGGGGACATGCAGGTTCGGGACTGCGGACCTTCCCGCTAACGCCGGCCTCCTCGTTGCTGGAGGCAGTGCTGTCCGCGGGAGGGCTGGGGGGGGGGGGTCCTGGAGGAGGACAAGGTGTCTATGGAGGGGATTAAGGGAAAGTGGGAGGAGGGGCTGGGGGGCACTGACAGAGGAACTGTGGTGTGAGGTGCTGTGGACGGTAAACGCCTCGACCTCGTGTGGGATACAGCTGAAGGTAGTGTACAGGGCACACCTCTCAAAGTATAAGATGAGCCTGCTTTCCGAGGGGGTGGAGGATGTCTGTGAGTGATGTGGGAGGGGCCCTGTGAACCATTTCCATATCTTTAGGTCCTGTCCGAAGATGGGAAGGTTTTGGAGGACGGTGTTCAGTACAATGTCGGGGGTCCTTCACGATGACGTGGAGCCCGGTCCCCGAGAAATCATTTTCGGGGTTTTGGACCGGCTGGACCTGCAGGCGGGAGCGGTGGCAGATGCAGACGTCTTAGCCTTTGCCTCGTTGATCACTTGCAGACGGGGCTTGTTGGGGTGGAAGTCAGTCTCTCCACCCTGTCCCTCGGCATGGCGGGAGTTTCTGACCCGGGAGAAGGTGAAGTTTAAGCTGGGGGGGGGGGGGGGGGGGGGGGGGGGGGGGATATTTTTTTAATACCAAGGTGAGGAGGAGGATTGGTTGCGCTCTCCAATATCAACGTCCTTCACATTCCAAGAAAAGTGTTCCCAGAGAGGAGGATCCAAGGGAATGGATCATGTGCTTGGCATACAGCACATGATCCACCTAAGGAGAACAGGAAGTGATAGCCTGCAGCATTCCAGCTTTCTCCCCCAAGCGCCATAGATAGAATTAAGGAGTGCTACACCTGCACATGCTTTGACCTGTTCTACTGTGGAGAAGTGAGCGAAAGTTTACATCTACCCATTAATGGAATGCGATCAGGCATTCGCCGAAGAGTGCACCCCAACCCTCCCCCCAATCACCGCAGACAAAGTAACAAAACCAGTGGGATGCAAAGCCCACCCTCTGGTCCTACGCCCATGCAAAGATTGTTAGCGGGTGTACTCGGCAACAAAGCTACAAGTGTTAATGATCGAGTGGCAGAGAGCAAGAGAAGATGGGAAGCGAGGGGACGGAGAGAAAGCACTGACCACCACCAGCACCACCACCAAATGAGTACCAGTGAAGAATGGGAAGGAAAGCACCAGGACCCTAACACAAAGGCATCAGGTATTGCGTACCATGTGCAAAGACGACTGAGACGTTGACCTCGATCTTCTTCCAGGGGCCTGGTTCAGACACAAACGTTCAGCCGTGTTAACCTTAGGCTGCTGCACGAACAGTTAAACAAGCTCAGCGTCATATTCAGTCAGTCAGTGTGGTACATGCCACCTAGGCCATGCACAGCCCCAGCGCAAACTACCAGCATCGCAAATGGCAATTCTTTTTCACTGTTGCAATATAATCTCCCCCTCACTACAGGTCAAATGGAAAGCAATTCCTCAGTGCATTTAATCTAAATCGCAAAGCACAACGTGCTGACATGAGTGTTAGGTCTGCCCCTCGAGTGGCAGCTCACCGCGTTGATTCCCCATTACACACAACTGCTCTAGGGAGGTCCCCGACAGTGACACCCCAGGCCAAAGAGATCAAGTGAGGGGGTGGAGGAACCCCCAGCTTCTAAAGTAAGAAGCTAGCTGATACGAGCTACTGAGGCTCCAATGAAGAATGGTCACTTGGTTGTGGTACTGGGTAGGCTGTGGGCTGACGTCCAGGAAAGTCACTGCCTTTCGGAGGCCCGGGGAGCAGGCTGGGGAAATGAATCCTCTCGATCTGGAGAGGGATAAAGCGCCTGCATCATTAGCCAGTCAAAATCACAACAGTGTTGATCAGTAATCCAGCCAAATGGTTGCAGTGAGTGTTTGTTCACAGTCTCAGCCGTGAAGCAAGCCGACAGCAGCAAGCTGGAACTGCCGGCAAGGAGCCAGCTGGAGTCATCAGGTAACAACTTATTTGGCCAATTAGAAACAGCAACAATTGAAAACAGACTGCAGCAGTTAAAATAACACAATTAACCTCGAGTGAGGCACAGTTACCACTTACAAGATTAAAGATATTGTGTCAGGTCCATATTCCACTACATTCTATCCCGAACAAGCAAGTTTCAGTCATACTCACTGGCTCCGGGGATCATTTCACCAACAGTGCATTTCCCCACAGGGCCAGCTAGACACCGCTGTACAGGCACCATGAGGCGGTGGAGGAAATGCACAGCCTTGAGAGCTCAGCCTCCACACCCCGCCCCAACCACACACACACGGGCCACTAACCTGGCCAAAGAGGTGTAACACCAACATCCCCTGTTCTCTTGCACGGGGGTGGGGCATGAGAGGCCAGCCTCCGCACTCACTGCGGCTTTAATACGTGTGACCACCCCCTCTCCCAAGGAATCCTAGCCTCACCCATGCACCTATTCAGTGCTGCCTGACTGAGGTGCAGTCAGAAAGTCCGAGGACCAGAGGATTTAGCCGAGGGTTGCACCTCCCACATTGGTCGGGAGTGCAGAACAAAATTGACACATTTCCCAACAGATTTTAAACTAAAGGTCATTTGCAGATGAATCCAGACATCATTACCATTTTGGCCATGTGATCATAGAAATCCTGCTGTCCACTTTCCCCAAAGCTGTGTCTTTTCGGTGACGTCTGCTGGTTGATGGAATTGCATTCTGCAGAATCAAGAGAGAAGAAAGTTACTACACAGGCAGGCCAAGGGTTTTGACCGTTCCAAGTTAATTTCTTAAATAACAATGGATGTTTACACTGAAGGAGGGCAGCTAACCTATCATAACCGTACTGGTTCCGTTAAAACAATCCTAAACTAATCCCACAGCCCAGCCCCTCCATCAATCCCCAACCCACACCCCTCCATCAATCCCAAACTAATCCCCAACCCACACCCTTCCATCAATCCCCAACCCACACCCTTCCATCAATCCCCAACCCACACCCTTCCATCAATCCCCAACCCACACCCCTCCATCAATCCCACAGCCCAGCCCCTCCATCAATCCCCAACCCACACCCCTCCATCAATCCCAAACTAATCCCACAACCCAGCCCCTCCATCAATCCCAAACTAATCCTGCAGCCCACACCCCTCCATCAATCCCAAACTAATCCCACAACCCAGCCCCTCCATCAATCCCAAACTAATCCCACAACCCAGCCCCTCCATCAATCCCAAACTAATCCCGCAGCCCACATCCCTCCATCAATCCCAAACTAATCCCGCAGTCCAGCAATCCCAAAGGTAATCCCACAACCCATTCTCCTGTATCAATCCCAAACTAATCCCATAACCAATATCCCTGCAGTGATCCCAAACTGCTCCCATTCTCCATAACTCTGTATCAATCCCAAAATGAACCCACTACCTTGCTTTCTCTGCATACCATAGTATCAAACAATCCCACAGCCCCGTAACACTATTTCAAAAGCAGCAAGGATGTTCCCTCCAATGTTTTGGTCAATATCCACCCCATAACCAATATCACACGATCTGGTCATTATCACGGTGCAGCTGCCTGCAGATTTGCTGCATTTCCTACATTACAACAGTAACTACCCTTCTACTTCATTGGCTGTGAAGCGCCTGGGATACACGGTGCTGGTGAAAGATGCTATAGAAATGGAGTCTTGCTTTGGAAAGTAGCACAAATCTGGAGAACTTGGTTAGAGACCCATGCACAGGATTGAATTCCTGACAGCTACTTGCGAGTTTCATCCCGGGAATGCTGTCATGGGAGTGTCCCTTGATTTTGTCTTATCACATGGCTTCAGTGATGTCATTGTGTAGGTGGAGCTGGGCTGTGGCTCTGTGGGTTTTACTTTCGCTTTGAGGTTTGGACTGGTTTGAACTGCACAGGTTGAAAGAAGTGTCTTTCTATCTTCATGTTAAAAGCTGTTTCCAGACTGCTTGGTAATTTAAAAGAGATAATTGCTTGCTGGAAGGAATTGAAACCTGCTGTTTGAAAAGGGGAACAGAGTATTAATAACAAGTCTTACACCAGTGAGAATGCCGTGTGCTGGGCCACACCTTTGAAAAGGGGCTTCTGGTTTTACTTGGATTTTGTTATTGAATTGGAACAGTTAAGGGGGAATTCATTAAGGATTATACATAGATTACTGTAGCTGTGTGGTGTCTTTATGTTTGTAGTTGATAAAAATTCTTACTGCGTGTTTATACAAATATTAACTAAATTCGTAGAATAAAGCTAGTTTTTTTGATTAAAAGCGACAAAGAACTCAGTTGAATAACACCCTGAAAGGCAGGTTCTTGTGCTCATCCTAGCCAAATAGGTCAGGTGAACTCCATGATATACTTTGGGAGTTTTTTAAACCCTGGCCAATATCAATGCTTTAAACACTCTTTTTATCCCCACATCCTATTCACAGCTGCCGTCACCAGTGTACCAACCTATGTTCTCTGGCAGCTGCTGCTCCAACACAGTCTGCAGAGCCTCTGCAGGGGGCCCCGAAGTAGGTCCCAGTGGTCCCATGGACAGCGGGCCTTTAGCTGGATCATAAGGCTGTTTGAAGGCAGAGTTGGGAGACTGCCCTGGGAAGCCGGGTGAGGCTTGGGTAGGCGAGTACATGGGAATGCTGCCATCCATCATCATCATCTGAGGCGGAGGGGCTGCCATCGGCCTGCTGTCCAATACGGTGTGAGGAGGAGCTGGAAGGAAACAAGCACATTCACAGGAAATAGGTAGGTGCCAGGGGACAGGGGGCGGCCACTCCACTCCCTCAGCCTGTTACACAGCAACAGGAGGAGGCCAGTCAGCCCCCAGGAGCCTGTTCTGCCATTCAGCGAAATCACAGCCGATCTGTGAACCAATTGCATCTCACCAATCACACACGGTGGCCATCAATTGTTCATACAAAGGCTCCTGCGTTTTTAATAGTTAGCGCTCTTTTTAATTTTGTTATTTTAAATTCTCTTTTCCTCATAGGTGGATTCCAGTCCAATTAATCTTTTTCGCTTTGTTCAACTAATTTGGCTTTGGACTCTTGAGCGTCTTGCTTTTAACAAAATTCTTTTTGCTTTTCAAATCCCTCAACGACCTCGCCACTCCCTACCTCTCGAATTAGCTCCAGCTCCTGAAGCCTCAGACCTCAGCGCTCCTCCGCTTCTTGCACATCCTCGATTTTCATCGCTGCATCATTTGCGGCCAGGTCTTTCACTGCCCCGATCACAAGCCCTGGGATTTGCTCCCTGGTCACAACCTCTGGGATTTGCTTCCTGGTCACAAGCTCTGGGGTTTGCTCCCTAAATCTCTTCACCTCTTTCTCTTCCCCCCCTTTAAGACACAGTTTAAAACCTGCCCCCTTGTCAATGTTTTTAGCCAGCTGTCCTAATCGCTCATTTGGGTTTGCTGTCAAAGTTTTATTTGATCGCACTTCTGTGAAATGTCTTGGGACATTTTACTATGTTAAAGGCTTCTGGACGGGCCCACGCGCTTAGGCACAGCCTCGTCAAATCTTCACTCCTTCCAGCACACCTCCATCTCCCCACCCAGCCCAAAAATAGAGATCCTTTGTAGCATTGTTACCCTCAATGAGGTCAGCTAACTCAGAAAGACTTGGGATCAAAGCTGGAATCCTTCTGGTCTGCTGGAAGGAACTCTTGAAAAATTGTATTTAAAATTCTGAGAGGGAGTGGCAGGCTGGAGGTAGCAAGGCAGCTATAAGCAGAATCAATCCAGCAGTTTAGGGCTTTAGACTAGGTACAAGAGGGCCTTTAAGTACAAGATTAAATGTAAGAGATTTAGAACAGAAACCAAGGACCATCTTCACAATGAGCGGAGAAGCTGTGGCATTCACTTCTAGGTGTGGTGGTTGGGGTAGAACCTCGGTCAACATTTAGGGTTAGACTGGGGAGATGACTAAAGGAAAGGGGATTGAAAGCTTTTGGCAGCATAGAGGGTGAATGTGATAGGAATTATTTGTTGGTGTAGAGTATATTATTTACATCAGGGTTGAGATGCGCGGGAGGGTCGCGGAGCGACCAGTCGTGGCTTTCCCGATCGCAGGAGAAGCACCAACAGCCGCGGTCGGCTTTTAGGTTGAGAATGCCGCCCGGTTCCGCCAGCAGCTGCAGCATTTTGCCAATCCATCCGATTGGCATCCAGATTATCCAATGGGAGCTTAGCTTTCCTTATGTCACAGTCAGCGTCTAACTGTTCCGCCGACCAATAGGAGGCAGCAGGGGCGGTACCTCCGGCGGTGGGACTGTCGGAGCTCGGGGCCGGTGAAGGACACGCAGAGCGGCCGAGTGAAATCTGTGTGAGGGTGAGAGAGGCAGAGTGAAGTTTGTGTGAGGGTGAGAGACGGAGTGAAGTTTGTGTGGGGGTGAGAGAGGCAGTGAAGTTTGTGTGGGGGTGAGAGAGGCAGTGAAGTTTGTATGAGGGACACGGAGAGAGGCCGAGTGAAGTCTGTGTGAGGGACACGGAGAGAGGCCAAGTGACGTTTGTGTAGGGGTGAGGACGGCGGGCCACGATGCTGGCCGTCAGCTCCAGTTCATTGATTCCCACAAGTACTTCAATGTCTACACCATCTCAGGAAGGAGGAATGGTGAGATAGCTACAGAAACGATTTGTTTGTTCTTTAAACTGAGATCCAAGAAGAAGGCACCAACAGCAATCACAGAGAATAAACCACGTGTGGTTCTCCTCTGGGACAGAGCAAGTGGGATTTAGGGACCAGCTTGTGAAATGTGTGTCAATGTTTGAAACCTCTGCAACGTGTAAGTTAGCGGTCTTCACAAATAAAACTCATGGGGCACAATGTGCTGTCCACCAAGAGAATGCCGTCCACGCGCATGCCCCCTCAGGTGGTTCCAACAGTGCACAGGCCCGGTGCCCAGTGTAGCTGACTGCCACATCCTGACGTCAACGCACTAACCCAGTACCGTCTCGTCCTGACATCAGGGTGCATTCCCAGCAACAATTTCTTTTTAAAAATGGCAGAGTCTTCACACCAGAAGTGGAGAGAGTGAGAGAGAGTGAGAGTGAGAGTGAGAGTGAGAGTGAGAGAGATCACATTCCCAGCACATACAGCAACGTCACGCGGTCTGTGCTTTGGTCCTGAAATCATGGAGTAGAGATTCCTCCATTTTGTAGCTGCCAATATACAAGCAACAGGAGTATGTGAAGAACTGAAGATGGATCGGTTTATAATGAGGAAGAGGGGGCCAGAGACACAAAACAAGCCAGGATCTCACAACTGAATCTGCTGGAGAGAGCTTCTCAGGAGAGTCTACGGCAGGACAAAGCAGTGCTGGTGTGAGCTGTGTCCTGAGCTCCAGGGCCTTTGATGAACAGCACATTACGAAGCTGAAATCTGAAAATCAGTCCTAAAGGTCGGCTGCCGACGAGGGTCCCGAAGGCCAGCCAGTTGGTAAAAATGGGACCCGGGCAAAAAGGTTCTAAAAACACGGATTTAAAATGGAGAGGGGTTACAGAGCTTGGTGGTAGAGGGATCTGGGTGTTCAGACATGCCAATCTTAAAGCTGCGGCATGACTCCAAAGCAAATCCTTGCCTTGGTTCTATCCAGGGCTGTCATTGCATCCTTAGTTCATTTCCATTGAATGATGTTGAAACTTAGAAAGAATTATGGCACTGGGGAGGCCATTCTGCCCATTCTGTCCATGCCAGCTGACAAGTAGCTACCCAGCCTAATTCCATCTTGCAACTCTTGGTCTGTAGCCTTGTAGGTTACGGCACTTCAAGTCCACATACACATGTTTTGTAAATGCAATGAAGGGCATTATGGTAGCACGGTGGTTAGCACTGTTGCCTCACAGCGCCAGGGACCCGGCTTGAATTCCCAGCTTGGCCCACTGTCTGTGCACAGTCTCCGCGTGGGTTTCCTCCGGGAGCTCCGGTTTCCTCCCACAAGTCCCGAAAGATGCACTGTTAGGTAATTTGGACATTCTGAATTTACCCTCTGTGTACCCGAACAGGCGCCGGAGTGTGGCGACTGGTGGATTTTCACAGTAACGTCATTGCAGTGTTAATGTAAGCCTACTTGTGACACGAAGAAAGATTATTCTGAATCACAAAACGTTAGTCCGCAGGTACAACAGGTGATTAGGAAGGGGAATGGCGTTTATTTCAAGGGGAATGGAATATAAAAGTGGGGATGTTTTACTGCAGCTGTACAGGGCCTTGGTGAGACCACATCTGGAATACTGCGCGCTGGACACAATTGCATTAGCAGCAGTTCAGAGAAGGGTCACTTGACTCATTCCTGGGATGAAATGTATGACGAAAAGTTGAGCAGGTTGGGTCGAAACCCAGTGGAGTTTAGAAGAACGAGAGAGGATCTTATTGAAACATAAGATTCTGCAGGGGTTTGACGGGATGGATGCTGAAATGATGCTGTGGAAGAGACTAGAACCGGGGGACACAGTGTAAGAATAAGGGATCTCTGTTTTCAGATGGAGGTGAGGAGAATTTCTTTCTCTCGGAGGGTTTGTGAAGGCTGGGTCATTGAGGCGGAGTCAGACAGAGTTTTTCCAAGTGGAGTTCAGCACCACTCTGGTCAGTTCCTCTACCCCAGAGATATCGAGGGAGTCCAGATAATTTACAAAGCACCAAGCAGAGCCCGGAGCACCTACTGTGCAGTAGAAATCACAAACCAGTCACAATGTGGTTTTGGAGACGTTGCTTTATCCACCAGTTTGAGTGGAACACTCCCCCACACACACACAATTTCATAGCTGCATATTTACCGAACAACCGCCACCATTCAGTAACCAAGACACATCGACCAAAAAACATGCAAGCTCCGCTTTCTCTCAGCTCTGAAAGATTAAACGTTCATGAGCAAACTCTACACCAATGGGTAGGGATCACACAACCCAGCAACTGGGCGTTACTCTTCCTTTCACGGTTTAGTAAATAATGACAATTAACCACATCTGGATTCCCAATTAGCCACATGTGGCCCATGACTGGAATGCTGGCCGGCACTGCCAGGGCAGTCCTTGCACATTCGGCCAATGTCACAAACACCAACGGCTGGGCTGTCCCAGCTCAGGTGGGATGTGCTTAACCAAGAATTGTTAGCTGGGGTGCCACTGATACCCAGCTCAGTGTCACATCAGAGGTGCAGGGGAAGTGAGGGTGAGGATTTGTGGGAGGGTTTTAACCGCAATGCTCCAATGCTTAGAATAATTCAAAAATAGCGACTATCAATCCAAGATAGTCATTAATAAAGCATAATGAGAAATTCAGGAGGAACCTCGACTGAGTGGTGAGAATGCTGAACGAGCTACCACAGGGCAGGAGCACAGTAAGAAGTCTTACAACACCAGGTTTAAGTCCAACAGGTTTGTTTTGAAAGTCCAACAAACCTGGTGTTGTAAGACGTCTGACTGTTCTCGCCCCAGTCCAACACCGGCATCTCCACATCACAGGGTAGGAGGCAAGTGATACAGGAACATTTAAAGAGAAGATGGATAAAACAAATGACAGTGAAAGGAATTGAAGGATATGCTGATGGGGTGAGAGTCGCCACATGTGGAGCACAAACATCCACAGCATTGGTCTGATGGGATGGCCAGCTCCTATCTGTGCTGTAGATAATTCTATGTCAGATGGCAGAGGGTGAAGGGTGGGAAACGCACCCAGAGCCTAATGTACGCTTCAGATACCTGGTGGCTTAGCTACCTGGTGGCATGAGCTGCACTCCAAGCATTCCCGGCAATCCTGCGTCTGGCACAAAGGATGTCATCAATGGATTGTCCACTCCCGAGGCCTCCTCCTGAGGGCCTGTCGTAAGCCCATCTGATTGGCTGACCTGGTCGTACTCCGAACTGGGGGTGCTGGAACAGAACGGCTGGGGCGTGGCTCTGCCTGACCTGCAAACAAACGCTCCGTCCTGGGGAAAGAGGAGAGGGTAAACAGGTAGTGCCGGGCATAGGCGGGTGTGAGAAGCCCCCCCCGAGAGTGGGATGTGATGGGGCACGGGGGTGGTGGAGGGAGCAGTCTCACCTTCAGCTGGCTTTCCGTCTGCTGGAGGTGTTTAATCCAATCGGGTTCCACGTGCAACTCCTGTTCCGACCGTTCCTTCAACTGAGGGTCAAAGAATCGCAACTGGGAGGAAATCTGCTCAGGCAGAGGACGCAAGAGGAGAGAGACAAAAGGAAAAACATTCAGCAACTATAACTCAGATACCGTTCCCCACAAAGCAGCTACTCCTGATTCACTTTTGGTAGCAAGAGTGAAGCTACTTTTCCTTTTCCGGTATTAATCCAATTCTCTTTTGAGGCTTCTTACACCGCCCTATCTGGCAGCACCTTCCAAGTCACAGCAACCCGCTGGGTAAAAGAATTCTCATCTCCTCCCTAGTTCTGTTGCCAATCACTCCCCTAGTTACAGAACCTCCTGCCAGTGGAACCATTCTCCTTATTTACTCCTGCAAGAGCCCTTATAATTTGAACACCTCTATTAAGTCACATCTTCAGCTTCACAGCTCTAAAGAGAACAATCTTGGCTTCTCCTGTCCCTCCACAGAACTGATCTTCCTTGTCCCTGGTACTGTTCCCGTAAATCGCTTCTGCACTTTCTCCAAGGCTTTGGACATCCTTCCTAGAGAATGGCACGGCTCACATATCCTTACCTGCTATACACACTTTCCAGCATCAACATTATTCTCCTCCCACAAATCCCACTGGTTCGCATTTATTTCTGCCACAACACCCTGAGCAGTATTTCCTGCACATGCGCAGACGCAGTTACAGTGGTGTAGGAGTTACCCAGTGAGGGGGCCCCCCGAGATCACTAAGTGGAATTAAGTGTCCCATTAACTACCCACCGAGCTGTACAGGAACCTGCTCCACTAAGCCGTCCCAACTTGGCTGGCAACTCAACTCACTACACAAAACTTTCCAAACTTTTGCCCCCGCAAGTCTGGCTGAGCAAGAAAGTTCTGGATGACGTAGTTTCGGCACAGTTAGTTAGCATATATGGTCTGTTCCATTATGAAATGTTGAGCTGAAATAGTCACTGTTATTTTTGCTGGCACGGCCACTTCCTTCTCATTAGCACCCCCTTCTTATTCTGTCATTTGCTATCCTGATCTTTATTTGGAGGCAGTATAAATGATAAAACAAGATTTTAAAGCTTCTGCTGCCACCTGGAGTCAGGGTCGGTAGAGCGGGCGGCGGTGGAGCGGGCGGCGGTGGAGCGGGCGGCGGTGGAGCGGGCGGCGGTGGCCACTGCACATGTGCAGCCATCCTGCTCGACCCCCATCACCTCACTCAGCTCAGAGAGGCGTACTAATTAAACTCTGACCACTCCCGAGTTACAGGCATTGGTCGCTGGCTGTACTCACCAGTCATCTGGTGGGGTAACCGTTGCATATAATCTGTGCCATGGGGAGTCATCACATTCACATCTATCTGCAGAGCGTATGTGAGTTCAGCGAGGGGCCTGCCCTAACACAGCTGCTGTGGCACCACACAATACAGACACCGCACGGCTGTGTAACTTCCACTAGCCACCGCAGCTCCACATCACAATCACAGTGACATCACTCCCAGTACCAGACAGTCTCACAGGGACAAGTGAAGAGAGGGACAACAGAGGTTATAACCCAACCTGAACAAATCATCCCTATCACACCAGCTTAGACAGCACCCAGCGCAAGATTATGTCTATTCTCTAATATGCACCTGCCTGTCAGACAGAACAGAAAGCCAGGCTGGTCCTCTTTCCCCTCCCCTGCCAGGGTTACAGAGTTGAATTGGAGCACACAGGATCAACAAGACTCCACACATACTGTACCTCTGCTCACCTGGTTCAATACCACACTGTGTGCTGCATTAACCAGGCTGCGTTCCCAGCACAAAAATAGGGTATTCAGCCGAACTGGTCTATATTGATGTTTTTGCTCCACACGAGTCTCCTCCCATCCCACGCTCATATCACCCCATCACCCTATCCTTCTATCCCGCTCTCCCTCATCTGTTCATCCAGCTTCCCCCTTAAACGTATTCAATACTATACACCTCAACCACTCCCTGTGGGAGCGAGTTCCAGATTCGCCCCGCTCTCGGAGTAAAGACATTTCTCCTGGATTTATTAGTGACTATCACATAGTTAAAGCCTGGGCTTTTAAGCGAGTTCACCAGTTTTATTTTTTATTAAAATATAACAAATGATTTTTTTAAATGTATTTTATTTGAAACGTATATAGGTTACAAAACATAAACAATTCAGGGAACAAATTCCCCAACACACAACTATACAGTTTGTACATATGTTCCTCCTTTTCATCTCCCCACGACAAACAGCTCCTCAAACACAGCCACGAACATCCCCCACCTCGCCTCCAAGCTCTCTGCTGAACCCCTTCATTTGTACTTAATCTTTTCCAACAGAAGAAAGTCATACAAGTCCCCCAGTCAGGCCGCCACTCCCCGGCTGCGTTGCTGACCACCTCACCAGCACAATTCTTCGCCAGGCAATCGGAGAGGCGAAGGCCACAACATCGGCCTTCCTCCTCCCCATGAGCTGCGGCTTCTCCGATATCCCAAATATCGCCACCAAAGGGTCCGGCTCAAACTCCTCCCCCACAATCCTTCTTGGTGCTGCGAACACTCCCCCGCCCAGAATCTCCCCAACCTTTCGCAGCACCAGAACATAAGCGTGATTCGCTGGTCCCATCTAGATTGACCCGCCGATCCTACTCGTTCGCCGGGAACACTTCGCTTTTCCCTACATTTAACTTATATCCCGAGAACGCCTCAAACTTCCCCAACGGGCCCATGATCCTCTCTATGCTCTCCAGCGGGTCCTAAATATACAATAGTAGGTCGTCCGCGTACAGCAACACCCGATGCTCCCTTCGCCCCCTCATGATCCCTTGCAACTCTGCCAACCCCCTAAGAGCCACTGCCAGAGGCACTATAGCCAGCGCAAATAGCAGCGGCGACAGCGGGCACCCCTGCCTTGTTCCCCTCTGCAATTCAAAGTTCTGTGAACCCATGTCATTGGTCCACACACTCGCCATCAGTGCCATATATAACAGGCACACCCATGCCACAAACTGCGGCCCAAACAGGTACCAAACTCCACCCGGTCGAATGCCTTCTCCGCATCCATGGACACCACTACCTCCGGCATCTGGCCTCGCGACAGGGTCATGATCACCTATTTTTGTGCTGTGAGCGCAGCCTGGTTAATGCAGCACACAGTGTGATATTGAACCAGGTGAGCAGAGGTACAGTGTGTGTGGAGTCTTGTCGATCCTGGCTGAGTGATAGAGGTGTGCTCCAATTCAACTCAGTTTAACGCCCGCCTTATTACTAGAAAGCTGCCTGCCCTTTACGAAGCCTGTTTGGTCCTCCGCAACCACTCCCGGGGCACAACCTTCCATCCTTCCCATCACCAATTTAGCCAGCACTTTCACATCCGTATTTAACAATGATATGGGCCTATACGACCCACATTCCAACGAGTCCTTCCCTTTTTTTTTGTATTAGTGTGCTCTTGCCGGCACGGTAGCACAGTGGTTAGCACTGTCGCTTCACACCTCCAGGGTCGCAGGTTCGATTCCTGGCTTGGGTCACTGTCTGTGCGGAGTTTGCACTTTCTCCCAGTGTCTGAGTGGGTTTCCTCCGGGTTTCCTCCCACAGTCTAAAGATGTGCAGGTTAGGTGGATTGGTCACCCTAAATTGTCCTTAGTGTCCAAAAGGGTTGGGTGGGGTTGCTGGGGATAGGGTGGGGGTGTGGGCTTGGGTAGGGTGCTCTTTCCAAGGGCCAGTGCAGACTTGATGGGCTGAATGGCCTCCTTCTGCACTGTAAATTCTCTGATCTATGATCTGCCGACAGCCCCGGTTCAAGCCTCCACCCCTCTGCTCCCGTCCCGATCTAAGTCGAATCTCCAACCAGTGGGGCAGGTGGTCCGAGATAACTATCCCCGCATATTCTGCCCCCTCCACCCCAACCAAAACTAGAAGCAGAGGACACAATCCAAGACTAAAGGGACGATCCTTTAGGACAGAGATGAGGAGGAATGTTTTCAGCCAGAGGCTGGTAAATCTGTGGAACTCTTTGCCGCAGACGACTGTGGAGGCCAAATCACTGAGTGTCTTTAACACAGAGATAGATAGGTTCTTGATTAATAAGGGAATCAGGAGTTATGGGGAGAAGGCAGGAGAATGGGGATGAGAAAAATATCAGCCATGATTGAATGGCGGAGCAGACTCGATGGGCTGAGTGGCCCAATTCTGGTCCCATGTCTTATGGTCCCTTCTAACAACCCACTCACAATCACATATCTCTCACCCAGGTCCCTCACTTCCTTCACGCTCACAAACCCCGTTTTCTTACTTTTCAAAATTGCCACCCCCACAATCAAACCAAAGTAGAAAATCTGACCCACCCAGCCCTTTCTCAACCTAACCTGGTCCTTCACGCGGAGGTGCGCCTCCTGCAGAAAAACCACCTCCGCTTTTAAACTCCTGAGGTGCGCAAAGACCCGAGATTTCTTCACCAGTCCACTGAGCCCTCGCACGTTCCACGTTATCAGCCGTACCAGGCGCTTACATCTCCATTCCCCTCTACCGTCCGCCATCCTCACCTTTCAGCTCCACCCCCATTAACTTCACCCTGTACCCGGCCCATCCAAGATGGCCCCTTTCTCTACCTCGGACCATGTTTCTTCTCCAACATCGCCTCGTCGCATCACCCACCCCCTCTCTCTCTCGCCTTCTCTCCCACACCTCAAAAACAAATGTTTTTTTATTAACACTTATAATTTTGAATGTTTATTAAAATAAAATACATACTTGTCACAGCCATCTCTGTACCTGAATGAGTTGGCTCAGGAACACTGGCGAGTAATAGACTGGGTTCCTGAGAACAGTCCTCGCGATGACCTCACAGTAGTGAAAGGCCTGTGCAGCCAAGCCCATCTCTGCCAGTCTGCACGCGTAAATAAACTTAAATACCTGTGATGGAGGGAGAGGGGGAAAGAGGGGGACAAAATTCACCATTACAGCCTGGTCAAAACACAATGAGACAACGCTAGAGCCCATCACTGAGCAGCAGGAGACGTGCGTGTGTGTGCGCCTGTCTGCGTGTTGTGCGGTGGGGGTAGGTAGAGGATGGAGAGCCAAGAGACAGTAAATCTGAATGGAAGTTTATCTTGTACCTGAAAGTTGGGAAGGAAGCAGACTTGGTTACCCAGAGCCTGGGCGTACTCGTATGCCTCCGTGCGTTGGATGGCTCCGTTCGAAGCAAACCTCAGAAAGGACCAGCTGAAAACAGTAAAGAAGCATTTTCAGAACATCACCCTTAAAAGGCAAACTAACAAGTGAACTCTTTCTATCAAATGTCAATTCTGGTTTAGAGTGTGCAATGTTTGAGTAAAAACACACTGGCCCAGGTTGATGTATTGTGGAGACAGGTGAATGGCAGTGTGAGGAGGCTGAGCTTATACAGAGCTTACAGCCAACAACCAACGGCCTCCTGCGCAAGTCCTCAGGGACTGAGTGATTGAACAAGAAAAGCCAGGTGTTGGTGCAGGCCTCTCCAATTCGTTTTGACTGTTCTCCGGATTGTATATCCAGCAGGCTTACCTCTGATAAAAACATTCATTCATTTGGGCTCTTGATTTTTTTCAGCTCAGATGGTTTTCTGTCACTGCCAGCTTGGCTCAGTTGGTAGCAACCCCACTTAACCCTACTCCAGAGACTTCAACACGCAATACAGGCCGACAAGCTGGTGCTGCTGAGAGCGCGTTGCGCTTTTGGAAGTACTGACTTTCAGTGAGACAACCGGGGCGGCATGGTGGCACAGTGGTTAGCACTGCTGCCTCACAGCGCCCGGGTCCCAGGTTCCATTCCCGGCTTGGGTCACTGTCTGTGCGGAGTTTGCACTTCCTCCCCGTGTCTGCGTGGGTTTCCTCCGGGGGCTCCGGTTTCCTCCCACAGTCCAAAGATGTGCAGGTTAGGTGGATTGGCCGTGATAAATTGCCCTTTAGTGTCCAAGAGGTTAGGTGGGGTTACTGGGTTATGGGGATAGGATGGAACTGTGGGGTTCAGTAGGGTGCTCTTGCCAAGAACTGGTGCAGACTCGATGGGCCGAATGGTCTCCTTCTGCACTGTAAATTCTGTGATTCTACCCTAACCAAGGCCCCACCACAGGTGGACATGAAAAACAAAATCCCACACCCACGATTCAAATAGGAGCAAGGGATCTCCCCACGCGCCCTGGACAATATCCATCCTTCGACCAACATCACGAAAATAAACTGGTTATCTGGTCTCCACATCGGTAACTGTGGGATCTTCCTGTACACATATTTGCCTGCAGCTGCACTTCAAAAAAGCTCCACTGGCAGTAAAGCAGTTAGTGAGATCCCGAGGATGTGCAAGGTGCTACAGAAATGATACTTCTTTCTTACCGAGCACAAGACACCACACGAGAGCTCACCTGTGGTTTGAGCCAATCAGAACGAGTTTGGTGGCCTTTCTGGTGTACACTCCAAATCCAATCTGTGCCATCAGGTAACAGAAGTGCGAGGCATCCAGCAGCCCCTTGGTAGCTGCAAGGGAAGGAATCCTGCTGTCAACACCTTCCACTCAGCCCTCTCAAACACAGGAACAGGGTGGGGGCCGCCTGTACACCCATTCAATCAGATCATGACTGCTCTGTGCCTCAATTTCAATTATCTATAACCGGTACCCAACACAAAATCTTGCCACTCAAGGTTTTGGATTTTTTAATTGATCCCCTGCCTCAACAGCTTTGTCAGGGAGAGGGTTCCAGATTTCCACCACACTCTGTGTGAAGAAGTGCTTCCTGAAGTCAGCGTCCCAGCGAGTCACCTAACTCGGGCTGTGGATGGGGTTTTAAACTAAAAGGGGAGCAAGGAGTCTGGCGAAGGAAAGATTTTGAAATCTAAGGAGGAGGATTAAGGCAATAGTCCAGTGTAGTGATTTGGGTAAAGACAAGTAGAGTTAATAATAATAGCTTATTGTCACAAGTAGGCTTCAATGAAGTTACTGTGAAAAGCCCCTAGTCGCCACATTCCGGCACCTGTTCGGGGAGGCTGGTACGGGAAGTTGGACAAGGGACAATTTGAAGCAAAAATAAAGACTCTTTATTTGAACTCACAAAGCATTGTAACGACGTAGAGGAACTTGCAGACAAAGAAAGATAAATGGCTCCAATCTAATCGGCATTAGCATTGCTGCCTCTCAGTGCCTGGGTCCCGGGTTAGCACTGCTGCCACACAGCGCCCGGAACTAGGGTTAGCACTGCTGCCTCACAGCGCCAGGGACTAGGGTTCGACTGTCTGTGAGGAGTTTGCACATTCTCCCCATGTCTGCATGGGTTTCCTATAGTTTTCTCCCAGAGTCCAAAGATGTGCCGGTTAGGCGGATTGGTCATGGTAAATTGCCCAGTAGTGCTCAGTGATGTGCAGGTTAGGTTACGGAGGATAGGGCTGCTGGGGAGGGGAGTGGGCCTAGTTATGTTGCTCTTTCGGAGGGATGGTGCAGACTCAATGGGCCAAATGGTGGTTACAAGGTGACCAAGGTTGGGAAATAATATTCCGGGGTACACAACATTTCAAAAAGACAGGCAGCATGGAAAGGAGGAGTAGCGCTGATAATAAAGCATGACACAAGGACAGTATCTTGGCTCAGCAGATCAGGAAACAGAATCAGTTTAGGTGAAGATTAGGAATAGCAATAGTGAAAAAGATCTTGTGGGACGGGTTTATAGGGCTCTTAACATTAGCTATACTGTTAGACGAGAAATAATTAGAGTTTATAACAAAAGCGACATAATTTTTTGAGTTATTTTAATCTTCAATATAGACTGGATCAATCAAATTGACAAAGGTGGTCTCTGGAAGAAGAATGATTTTGTGAGTTTCCTAGGAAACGTCTAGGAATAAAGCTATTTTAGATCTAGTAGTGTCCAATGAGGCAGGGTTATGGGAAAAGATCCTCTGGGAATTAGTAATCATAATACTACCAAATTCCATATTAAGTTTAAGTGCGGCATACTCAAGTCCAAAATAAGAATCTTGAAGATCAACCACATGCATGGGTATGGGGAGAGAACCGGCTCCCGTTGATTGGGTAAATAGACTAAAAGCCAAGGCCATAAATGGGAAACATTTAAAGAAATGGTACAAGCATTTCTTTATATTATTTCAGGGGATGAGGCGTCGCTGGTACGGCCAACATTTGCTGCCCATCTCGAACTGCTTTCGAGAAGGTGGTGGGTGAGCAGCGTTCCTGAACCGCTGCAGTCCATGTGGCGTAGGCACACCCACTGTGCTGATAGGGAGCGACTTCCAGGATCTTGACCCAGTGACAGTAAAGTCCGGATAGTGTGGGGCTTGGAGGGGACTTGCAGGTGATACCGTGTGTACGATCTGACTGATCCTCTCAAACTGATGCTAATTCACAGCGCCACAGAGTTCTCTCACCCACAGCTTTGGGGAGAGAGGGGACAGGGAGACGAGGGGTGGATTTTGAGCCTCATGAAAGGGGATGGGGAAATGCCCCGAAAACAACCGACTGTCAGGAAGTGGCGGAGTACGACCTACCAAGCGTGTCTCCCATTGTCGTGATGGTTTTCCTGTCCAGGTCTAGCCCATGGGAAAGGTTAGACAGCACCATTGCAAGGTGGGGTCGCCAGTCTCCCCACCTCTCATCTCCACAACACTGAATTAAAAGAAAAACAACAGGCTTATAGGCTGGTAATCTCTTACTCTGAGCTTCCTGGTTTTACACAGTGCCCTTATCAACCATTCTGTGGCAAAATGCATTAGTACCAAAGCAAACTAGGGAGTGTGGGAAAACCCTCAAAGCCTTTTCCATTGAAGCCAGTGACTTTACTTGATACTGTTTTTGCAGACAGCAGTTCCTGGTATCTAATGGGTTGGGGTAAACTGCTGATAAGCCAATAGACCACAGGAAGCTCATCATGTCCTTCTTCCAATTACCCACATGCCCAAGCATCCAGTCATGCATGTTGTAGAAGAGGGCACTTGATATCGTAATTTTTAAAAAACTTTATTCATTTTCAGGATGTGGGAGTCGCTGGCTTGGCCAGCATTTATTGCCCATCCCTATTTGCCCTTAAGGTGGTGGTGAGCTACCACATTGAACTGTTGCAGTCCATGTGGTCGAGGTACATCCACACTGCTGTTAGGGAGGGAGATTCGCGATTTTGACCGAGTGACTGCGAAGGAACAGCGATATATTTCCACGTTAGGATGTAGAGTCTCTTGGAGGGGAACTTGCAGGTGATGGGGTTCCCAGATATCTGCTGCCCTTGCCCTTCTAGATGGTAGCAGCTGTGGGTTTGGAAGGAGCTAAGAAATCTTGGTGAGATGCTGCAGCGCATCTTGCAGACGGTTCACACGGCTGCCACTGTGCGGTAGCTGAGGGATTGAATGTTTGTGGAAGGGGTACGAAACAAGTGGGTTGCTTTGTCCTGGATGGTGTTGAGCTTCTCGAGTGTTGTTGGAGCTGTACTCCAGCAAGCGTAGAGTATTCATTTATACTCCTGACTTGTAGATGGTAGACAGGCTCTGGGCAGACAAGAGGCAAGTTACCCGCTGCAGGATTCCCAGCCACTGTCCTGCTCCTGTAGCCACAGTATTAATGTGGAAGTCTACGTCAGTTTCTGGATAACGGTAACCCCCAGGATGTTGACAGTGGGGGATTCAGTGATGGTAATGCCATTGAATGTCAATGGTTGATGGTTAGATCCTCTTTCCTTGGAGATGGCCATGGACTGGCACTTGTGTGGCGCAAATGTAACTTGCCACTTGTCAGCCCAAGCCTGGATATTGCCCAGGTTTTGCTGCATTTTGACAGGGACTGCTTCATCATTTGGCGAGTCGTGGATGGTGCTGAACATTGTGCAGTCATCAGAGAACATCCCCACTTCTGACCTTACATTGGAAGGGAGGTCATTGATGAAGCAGCTGAAGATGGTTGGGTCTAGGACACTACCCCGAGGAACTCCTACAGTGATGTCCTGGAACTGAGATGATTGACGTCCAACCACCACAACCATCTCCCTTTGTGCCGGGTATGACTCCCAACCAGCTGAGAGTTTTCCCCTGATTCCCATTGACTCCAGTTTAGCTCGGGCTCCTTGATGCCACACTCGGTCAAATGCTGCCTTGATGTCGAGGGCAGTCACTCTCACCTCACCTCCTCATTCAGCTCTTTTGTCCATGTTTGAACCAAGGCTGTAATGAGGTCAGGAGCTGAGTGACCCTGGCGAAGCCCATACTTGAGTGTCAGTGAGCAAGTTATTGCTAAGTGCCGCTTGATAACACTATTGGTGACCCTTTCCATCCTATTATTGATGATTGTGGGTAGACTAATGGGTGGTAATTGGCTGGTATGGTACTGAGGGGAGGGTACCCTTTTTCTCCAACACAAAATTAGTGTTTGCACCATTTGGCCGTGTATATATTTTTTACTGTTTTAATAAAAAGATATGGATTTGTACAGGGCATAGCTGGGCAATTTTCCACATTTCTGGATATATGCCAGCATTGTAGCTGTATTAGAAAAGCTTGGCTAGGGTGCAGCACGTTCTGGAGCAGAAGTCTTCAGTACTATTGCCGGGATATTGTCAGGGCCCATAGCCTTTGCAGCATCCAGGGCCTTCAGCCATTTCTTGCTGTCACCTGGAGTGAATCGTATTGGATGAAGACGGACATGTGATGCTGGGACCTCCGGAGGAGACCGAGACGGATCTTCCACTCGGCACTTCTGGCTGAAGATTGTTGCGAATGCCTCAGCCTCGTCTTTAGCACAGATGTGCTGGGCTCCTCCATCATTGAGGATGGGGATATTTGTGGAGCTTCCTCCTCCAGTGAGTTGTTTAATTGTCCACCACCATTCACGGCTGGATGTGGCAGGACTGCAGAGC
This sequence comes from Scyliorhinus torazame, assembly GCF_047496885.1. Lineage (NCBI taxonomy): Eukaryota > Metazoa > Chordata > Chondrichthyes > Carcharhiniformes > Scyliorhinidae > Scyliorhinus > Scyliorhinus torazame. Next base: position 108,159,595 of record NC_092728.1, on the reverse strand, counting down.
TTGGATCTTATGTGTTTGTTGTGGAATCGCTTCGCTCTGTCTATTACTTGCTGCTTCTGCTGATTGGCGCACAAGTACATAGAACATACAGTGCAGAAGGAGGCCATTCGGCCCATCGAGTCTGCACTGACCCACTTAAGCCCTCATTTCCACCCTATCCCCTTAACCCAATAACCCCTCCTAATCTTTTTGGCCACTAGGGGCAATTTATCACGGCCAATCCACCTACCCTGCACATCTTTGGACTGTGGGAGGAAACCGGAGCATCCGGAGGAAACCCACGCAGACATGGGGAGAACGTGCAGACTCTGCATAGATAGTGACCCAGCAGGGAATCGAGCCTGGGACCCTAGTGCTGTGAAGCCACAGTACTAACCACTGTGCTACCATGCTGCCCAAGTAGTCCTGTGTTGTCGCTTCACCAGGTTGACACCTCATTTTTAGGTATACCTGATGTTGCTCCTGGCACGCTCTCCTGCACTCTTCATTGAAACAGGGTTGATTCACCGGATTGAGGGTAATGGTAGAGTGGGGGATATGCCGGGCCGTGAGGTTCTGAAAACAGATTGTGTTTCAGTACAATTCTGCTGAGGAAGGCCCACATCACCTCATGGATACCCAGTCTTGAATTGCTAGATCTGTTCGAAGTCTATTCCATTTAGCACGGTGCATGTGCCACACAACATGATGGAGGGTATCCTCAATGTGAAGACAGGATTTTGTCTCCGTAAGGACTGTGCAGTGGCCATCTGCCGATACTGTCATGGGCAGATGCAAGATGAGGTCAAGTATGTCTTTCCCTATTGTTGGTTTTTTTGCCGTTCTCAGTGCTTCCTCCAACCGGTGTTCAACTTGAGGAGCACGGATTGATCAGCTGGAGGGGGAGACGAGGTAATCAGCAGGAGCTTTCCTTGCCCATATGTGACCTGGTGCTAGGAGACTTCATGGGGTCCAGAGTCGATGTGAGAGCTCCCAGGACAACTCCCTCCCATAAGACATAGGAGCGGAAATAAGGCCATTCGGCCCATCGAGTCCACTCCACCATTCAATCATGGCTGATTTCAACTCCATTTACCCGCTCTCTCTCCATAGCCCTTAATTCCTCGAGAAATCAAGAATTTATCAACTTCTGTCTTAAAGACACTCAACGTCCCGGCCTCCACTGCCCTCTGTGGCAATGAATTCCACAGACCCATCACTCTCTGGCTGAAGAAATTTCTCCTCATCTCTGTTCTAAAGTGACTCCCTTTTATTCTAAGGCTGTGCCCCCGGGTCCTAGTCTCCCCTGCTAATGGAAACAACTTCCCTACGTCCACCCTATCTAAGCCATTCATTATCTTGTAAGTTTCTATTAGATCTCCCCTCAACCTCCTAAACTCCAATGAATATAATCCCAGGATCCTCAGACGTTCATCGTATGTTAGGCCTACCATTCCTGGGATCATCCGTGTGAATCTCCGCTGGACCCGCTCCAGTGCCAGTATGTCCTTCCTGAGACGTGGGGCCCAAAATTGCTCACAGTATTCTAAATGGGGCCTAACTAATGCTTTATAATCCTCCATACTACCTGCCCCTCCACCTATCTTTGTATCATCGGCAAACTTAGCCAGAATGCCCTCAGCCCCGTCATCTAGATCGTTAATATATAAAGAGAACAGCTGTGGCCCCAACACTGAACCCTTGCTGTGACTCCAGGCCAGTCAAGGAAGCAGGTTTCCTCCCCTTGCTGTGGCTCCAGGCCAGGAAGCAGGTTTCCTCCCCTGGCTGTGGCTCCAGGCCAGGCCAGGAAGCAGGTTTGCTCCCCTTGCTGTGGCTCCAGGCCAGGCCAGGCCAGGAAGCAGGTTTCCTCCCCTTGCTGTGGCGCCAGGCCAGGTAAGGAAGCAGGTTTCCTCCCCTTGCTGTGGCTGCAGGCCAGGGTACGCAGGTTTCCTCCCCTTGCTGTGGCTCCAGGCCAAGCCAGGAAGCAGGTTTCCTCCCCTTGCTGTGGCTCCAGGCCAGGTAAGGAAGCAGGTTTCCTCCCCTTGCTGTGGCTCCAGGCCAGGCCAGGTAAGGAAGCAGGGGCGTCATTCTCCGACCCCCCCCGCCAGGTCAGAAAATGGCCGTTGGCCGCCGTGAATCCCGCCCCCGCCCCCGCCGAAGTCTCCGGTACCGGAGATTGGGCGGGGGCAGGAATCGGGCCGCGCCGGTTGGCGGGACCCCCCGCTCAATTCTCCGGCCCAGATGGGCTGAAGTCCCGCCCAGAAATTGCCTGTCCCGCTGGCGTAAATCAAAGCTGGTATTTACCGGCGGGACCAGACGGCGTGGGCGGGCTCCGGGGTCCTGGGGATCTGACCGGTGCCCCCACGGTGGCCTGGCCCGCGATCGGGGCCCACCGATCCGCAGGCGGGCCTGTGCCGTGGGGGCACTCTTTGCCATCCGCCTCCGCCACGGCCTCCACCATGGCGGAGGCAGAAGAGACTCTCCCCACTGCGCATGCGCGGGGATGCTGTGAGCGGCCGCTGACGCTCCCGCGCATGCGCCACATTTCCGCGCCAGCTGGCGGGGCACCAAACGCCATTTCCGCCATCTGGCGGGGCGGAAATCCCTCCGGCGCCGGCCTAGCCCCTCAATGTTGGGCCTCGGCCCCCAAAGATGCAGAGCGTCCGCACCTTTGGGCCGGCGCGATGCCCGTCTGATTGGCGCCGTTTTTGGCGCCAGTCGGCGGACATCGCGCCGTTGGGGGAGAATTTCGCCCCAGGTTTACTCCCCTTGCTGTGGCTCCAGGCCAGGCCAGGAAGCAGGTTTCCTCCCCTTGCTGTGGCTCCAGGCCAGGCCAGGAAGCAGGTTTCCTCCCCTTGCTGTGGCTCCAGGCCAGGAAGCAGGTTTCCTCCCCTGGCTGTGGCTCCAGGCCAGGCCAGGAAGCAGGTTTCCTCCCCTTGCTGTGGCTCCAGGCCAGGCCAGGAAGCAGGTTTCCTCCGCTTGCTGTGGCTCCAGGCCAGGAAGCAGGTTTCCTCCGCTTGCTGTGGCTCCAGACCAGGCCAGGCCAGGAAGCAGGTTTCCTCCCCTTGCTGTGGCTCCAGGCCAGGCCAGGAAGCAGGTTTCCTCCCCTTGCTGTGGCTCCAGGCCAGGCCAGGTAAGGAAGCAGGTTTCCTCCGCTTGCTGTGGCTCCAGGCCAGGAAGCAGGTTTCCTCCCCTTTCTGTGGCTCCAGGCCAGGCCAGGTAAGGAAGCAGGTTTCCTCCCCTTGCTGTGGCGCCAGGCCAGGAAGCAGGTTTCCTCCCCTGGCTGTGGCTCCAGGCCAGGCCAGGAAGCAGGTTTCCTCCCCTTGCTGTGGCTCCAGGCCAGGCCAGGAAGCAGGTTTCCTCCGCTTGCTGTGGCTCCAGGCCAGGAAGCAGGTTTCCTCCGCTTGCTGTGGCTCCAGACCAGGCCAGGCCAGGAAGCAGGTTTCCTCCCCTTGCTGTGGCTCCAGGCCAGGCCAGGAAGCAGGTTTCCTCCCCTTGCTGTGGCTCCAGGCCAGGCCAGGTAAGGAAGCAGGTTTCCTCCGCTTGCTGTGGCTCCAGGCCAGGCCAGGTAAGGAAGCAGGTTTCCTCCCCTTGCTGTGGCTCCAGGCCAGGCCAGGTAAGGAAGCAGGTTTCCTCCCCTTGCTGTGGCTCCAGGCCAGGCCAGGCCAGGAAGCAGGTTTCCTCCCCTTGCTGTGGCTCCAGGCCAGGCCAGGTAAGGAAGCAGGTTTCCTCCCCTTGCTGTGGCTCCAGGCCAGGCCAGGTAAGGAAGCAGGTTTCCTCCCCTTGCTGTGGCGCCAGGCCAGGAAGCAGGTTTCCTCCCCTTGCTGTGGCGCTAGGCCCTAAAGGACATTAATGAACCAGTTGGGTTTTTATGATATAATTTCATGGTTATCATTCGACTTTTATGTCCAGATGTTTTATTGAATTTTGATGGTGGGATTTGAACGTGGGTCCCCAGAACATTACCCCGGCTCTCCTGATTACTAGTCCAGCGACAATACCACTATGCCACACCTCCCCCTTGTTACTAGACTGAATCCAGGAAGCTCAGATTCAAAGGCAACTACAGGCAGCTTGCAAATTCAAATTTAGATTTTTAAAAGTCTGGAATAAAAAGCTAGAATCATAAAAATGATGGTTGGATTGTCATTAAAACCCCAAATGGGTCATTAATGCCCTTTGGAGAATATGTGACTTCCCAGAGCAACGTTCTGATGTTGAACAACCCTCTCAAGTCAGTTGCATCAAAATCACTACAAACAATTCAAGATGATAGCTCACCTCCACCTTCTGAGGGCAACAAATGCTGGCTTTACCAGCGATGTACACACCCCCAAGAATTAATTTTTAAAATACCAATCAGAAAGTGAAATCCCAGCCAAGTTTTTCTGTATCTAACCTCGTGCTGCAAGTGCTGGGACTGTTTGATGGGGCAGAGTAGAGCAGCAATGGGCACAACCTAGGCTAATGAGTGTCCCGCCTTCATCTCAGTGGGCTGCAAGATTGAAATTGGGCTTGTTCACGAACTGTGACTCCATGAATAAGATTAAATACTTTTAATACATGCCGAATATTTCATAACGAGTTACGGAAAATGCTTCATCATTTATATATTAATAAAGCAAATCAACTTCAAATAGCAAGAACAAAATAAATATTTACACTGTGGATGCAGAGGGAGTGCACGGCTCTCACAGTCAATGTTGTGAGCAATCAGCACGTTCCTCACTTCAAGGGCGGCACGGTGGAGCAGTGGTTAGCACTGCTGCCTCACGGCGCAGAGGACCCAGGTTCGATCCCGGCCCTGGCTCACTGTCCGTGTGGAGTTTGCACATTCTCCCAGTGTCTGTGTGGGGCTCACCCCCACAACCTAAAGATGTGCAGGGTCGGTGGACTGGCCGCGCTAAATTGCCCCTCAAGTGGAAAAAAAATACTTTTTAAAAATGCGCAAATCACTTCAGTCACACTGGCAAGAAAACGTGGACGGAATTCAGTGGAATGTGACAACTCTGCGGGTGGGCAACCGTCAACAAAATGACTGGTGGGCCACCCTCGGAACCCAGGTGGGCCCCGTGGGGCCCCCTCCCCCCGAGCCCCAGGTTGCCCACCACGAGTGCAGAGGGAAATTTAATCACAATTTTCAGTAATGGTAACATTAACAAGACTGACCGTGGCTGCAGCTGGCATGCGACCAGACATCAGTTGGTACACCGTCTGTAGAGGGTCATTGATGGGCAGACTGTTGGCAAACCTGGGCACGAAGAGAATAGAATGTAAAGGGTTAGCCTGTAGATGTGACTGTGCAGGATTTTCCGAGTTTGAAACACACGAAGGGGCAGGAGTGGGCCAGCCATTTGGCTGATTTGACGGGAACCTCATCCTGCCCACCCCACATAACACACCACCCTCTCGCTCACCAACAATCGACCCCCCTCTGCCTTCAAAACATTCAAAGACTTTACTTCCACCGCCTTTCCAGGAAGAGAGTTCCAAAGACACACAACCCTCAGAAAACATTGTGCCTCTTGGCGATCTTAAATCAGCCACCCCTTATTTTTTAAACAGTGGCCCCAGTTCTAGATTCTCCGACAAGAGGAACCATCCTCTCCACATCCACCCTGTCAATACCCCTCAGGATCTCACACGTTTCAATCAAGTCGCCTCTTACTCTTCTAAACCCCAGTGGATACAAGTCTAACCTCTCCAACCTTTCCTCACAAGACAACACCCCCAATCCAGGGATTAATTTAGAGGAGGCGCTGGCAGAGTGGTATTATCACACCAGAGACACAGGGTATTGTTTTGGGGATCCGGGTTCAAAGCATGCCACGGGACTGGTGACATTTGAATTCAATAAAAAAAGTCTGGAATCTAACGATGGCCGTGAAACCATTGTTCATTGTAAAAACCCATCTGGTTCACTGATGCCCTTCAGGGAAGGAAATCTGCCGTCCTTACCCGGTCTGGTCTACAGGTGACTCCAGACCCATAGCAATGTGGTTGACTCTTAACTGCCCTCTGAAGTGGCCGAGCGGCACACTCAGGTCAAGGGCAATTAGAGATGGGCAATAATCGCCGGCCCAGCCAGCAACACACACAGCCCATTAAAGAATTTTTCAAAACCTCTGCATTCTCTCCAATGAATTGATTCCGAGCTAGAATTAAAAGCAGGTGGAGACATGGGCCGAATGGCCTCCTTTTTGACTATAACAATTCTGTGGTTCTGTGAACAGCTTCCAACGCATTTACATCTCTCCTTAAAGAAGGTGAACAGTACCCCAAATCTAGAGGCTGTTTAGCACAGGGCTAAATCGCTGGCTTTGAAAGCAGACCAAGGCAGGCCAGCAGCACGGTTCAATTCCCGTACCAGCCTCCCCGAACAGGCGCCGGAATGTGGCGACTAGGGGCTTTTCACAGTAACTTCATTTGAAGCCTACTTGTGACAATAAGCGATTTTCATTTCATGTGATCTCACTGGTGCCTTGTACAAGCGAAGCATAACTTCAATTCCCCTCGCAATAAAGGATAACATTCTATTATCTTTCCTAATTACTTGCTGTACCTGTCTGCAGCCTTCTGTCATTCATGCACTCGGACACCCAGGTCCCTCTGCTTCTCAGAGCTCTGCAATCTCTCACCATTTACAGAATATGATTTTTTTAAATCTTCCTGCCAAAATGGGCAATTTCACATTTTCCCACGTTACACCAAATGTTTGCCCACTCATTTAACCTATCTTTCTGAAGCCTCCTCGTGTCCTCTTCACAACTTACTTTCCTACCTATCTGTGAAAGTCCGTGAAAAGCGCTGAATGAATGCGAATCCTTTCTTTAACCGCTGCACACAGAGCTTATTTCCCACTCCCTCTGCATCGTCCGAATGGTGCTGGCACTTTCTGGGGTACCTGGTACTTTAAGAAACCTCAGCAGAGTCTTGGGGTAGAGGCTTCCCCATTTTACCTATCCGGAGACAGACAGTGCCCTCCTCAGGGGTGCAGGGTTTACGGCAGTGTGCGTCCAGGTATGGTGGCAGCTGGCTATTCGACCCAGTGGGGCATGACAGAAGAGTCTAAAATCCCCGATACTTAGAATTTTACAACACAGAAATCAGCAATTCAGTCCAACCTGTCCATGGTAGTATTTCTACCCTACTCCCATCCACTCCCACTCCATTCACTGGTGACTACCTTCCTTACAACAGTAACTGTCCTTCAAAAAGTATTTCATTGGCTATAGTGGGCTTTGGACATCCGGTGGCTGTGACAGGTGTCATACTAATGCAAGTCTTCCTTTTTTATCTTTCAATTATGGTTCCTAGTTTTGGTTTCCCCACAAGTGAAAACATAATTACCTCTACTCTCTCTCACCTCTTCCAAGCCTCCATCAGGTCAACCATCATCCCTTTCCCTTTTCTAGGGGAATCAATTCCACCTTGTTCACTCTTTCCTGAAGGTACAACCTCTCAAATTCTGGTATTATCCTTGTAATTCTTTTGTGCACCTTTTCCGGTGCCTCTATATCCTTTTGCAATTTGGGGACCAGAGTTATACAATAATCCAAGCGCAGTCCAGCCAAAATTTCAATCCCATCCCCTCCAGTGCCAAACACAAACGAGTGTTGCTGAATGTTGCAAGTAGACCCTACCTGGTCATGACCTTTGCATGCGTCCGGCTGTCCATTTTGCTGGCCAACAACAACGCGTGACCCCATAGCCCATGCTTCATGGCCGACTCCAGGGCATCCTACAGAGGCAGATAATAATAATCTTTATTATTGTCACAAGTAGGCTTACATTAACACTGCGATGAAGTTACTGTGAAAAGCCCCTAGTCGCCACATTCCGGTGCATGTTCGGATACACAGAGGGAGAATTCAGAATGTCCAATTCACCTAACAGACAACTCGGGACTTGTGGGAGGAAACCGGAGCACCCGGAAGAAACCCACGCACAAACAGGGAGAATGTGCAGGCTCCGCACAGGCAGTGACCCAAGCCGGGAACCCGCGTCCCTGGCGCTGTGAAGCGACAGTGTGACAACACCAGTCAAGAGGGAAGCACACACCGTGCTGTCAGTGGGTGATTCTCTCTAGGACACACACACACCATGCTGTCAGTAGGTGATTCGCTGGGACACTCACACACCGTGCTGTCAGTGGGTGATTCTCTCTAGGACACTCACACACCGTGCTGTCAGTGGGTGATTCTCTAGGACACACACACACGCCGTGCTGTCAGTGGGTGATTCTCTCGAGGACACTCACACACCGTGCTGTCAGTGGGTGATTCGCTGGGACACTCACACACCGTGCTGTCAGTGGGTGATTCGCTGGGACACTCACACACCGTGCTGTCAGTGGGTGATTCTCTCTAGGACACACTCACACCGTGCTGTCAGTGGGTGATTCTCTCTAGGACACACACACACCGTGCTGTCAGTGGGTGATTCTCTCTAGGACACACACACACACCGTGCTGTCAGTGGGTGATTCGCTGGGACACTCACACACCGTGCTGTCAGTGGGTGATTCTCTCTAGGACACACTCACACCGTGCTGTCAGTGGGTGATTCTCTCTAGGACACACACACACCGTGCTGTCAGTGGGTGATTCTCTCTAGGACACACACACACCGTGCTGTCAGTGGGTGATTCGCTGGGACACTCACACACCGTGCTGTCAGTGGGTGATTCTCTCTAGGACACACACACACACCGTGCTGTCAGTGGGTGATTCGCTGGTGGACACACACACCGTGCTGTCAGTGGGTGATTCTCTCTAGGACACACTCACACACCGTGCTGTCAGTGAGTGATTCTCTAGGACACACTCACACACCGTGCTGTCAGTGGGTGATTCTCTAGGACATACTCACACACCGTGCTGTCAGTGGGTGATTCTCTAGGACACACACACACACCGTGCTGTCAGTGGGTGATTCTCTAGGACACACACACACACCGTGCTGTCAGTGGGTGATTCTCTCTAGGACACACACACACACACACACTGTGCTGTCAGTGGGTGATTCGCTGGGACACTCACACACCGTGCTGTCAGTGGGTGATTCTCTCTAGGACACACTCACACACCGTGCTGTCAGTGGGTGATTCGCTGGGACACACACACACACCGTGCTGTCAGTGGGTGATTCGCTGGGACACTCACACACCGTGCTGTCAGTGGGTGATTCGCTGGGACACTCACACACCGTGCTGTCAGTGGGTGATTCTCTCTAGGACACACACACACACCGTGCTGTCAGTGGGTGATTCGCTGGTGGACACACACACCGTGCTGTCAGTGGGTGATTCTCTCTAGGACACACACACACACCGTGCTGTCAGTGAGTGATTCTCTAGGACACACTCACACACCGTGCTGTCAGTGGGTGATTCTCTAGGACACACTCACACACCGTGCTGTCAGTGGGTGATTCTCTAGGACACACACACACACCGTGCTGTCAGTGGGTGATTCTCTAGGACACACACACACACACACCGTGCTGTCAGTGGGTGATTCTCTCGAGGACACTCACACACCGTGCTGTCAGTGGGTGATTCTCTCTAGGACACACACACACCGTGCTGTCAGTGGGTGATTCTCTCTAGGACACACACACACACACTGTGCTGTCAGTGGGTGATTCTCTAGGACACACACACACCGTGCTGTCAGTGGGTGATTCTCTCTAGGACACACACACACACACTGTGCTGTCAGTGGGTGATTCTCGAGGACACACACACACCGTGCTGTCAGTGGGTGATTCTCTCTAGGACACACACACACACCGTGCTGTCAGTGGGTGATTCTCTAGGACACACACACACACCGTGCTGTCAGTGGGTGATTCTCTCTCGGACACACACACACCGTGCTGTCAGTGGGTGATTCGCTGGGACACTCACACACCGTGCTGTCAGTGGGTGATTCGCTGGGACACTCACACACCGTGCTGTCAGTGGGTGATTCGCTGGGACACTCACACACCGTGCTGTCAGTGGGTGATTCTCTCTAGGACACTCACACACCGTGCTGTCAGTGGGTGATTCGCTGGGACACTCACACACCGTGCTGTCAGTGGGTGATTCTCTCTAGGACACTCACACACCGTGCTGTCAGTGGGTGATTCTCTAGGACACACACACACGCCGTGCTGTCAGTGGGTGATTCTCTCGAGGACACTCACACACCGTGCTGTCAGTGGGTGATTCTCTAGGACACACACACACACCGTGCTGTCAGTGGGTGATTCTCTAGGACACACACACACGCCGTGCTGTCAGTGGGTGATTCTCTCGAGGACACTCACACGCCGTGCTGTCAGTGGGTGATTCTCTCGAGGACACTCACACACCGTGCTGTCAGTGGGTGATTCTCTCTAGGACACTCACACACCGTGCTGTCAGTGGGTGATTCTCTAGGACACTCACACACCGTGCTGTCAGTGGGTGATTCGCTGGGACACTCACACACCGTGCTGTCAGTGGGTGATTCGCTGGGACACTCACACACCGTGCTGTCAGTGGGTGATTCGCTGGGACACACACACACCGTGCTGTCAGTGGGTGATTCTCTCTCGGACACACACACACTGTGCTGTCAGTGGGTGATTCTCTCCAGGACACACACACCGTGCTGTCAGTGGGTGATTCGCTGGGACACTCACACACCGTGCTGTCAGTGAGTGATTCTCTAGGACACACACACACACCGTGCTGTCAGTGGGTGATTCTCTAGGACACACACACACACCGTGCTGTCAGTGGGTGATTCTCTCGAGGACACTCACACACCGTGCTGTCAGTGGGTGATTCTCTCTAGGACACACACACACACCGTGCTGTCAGTGGGTGATTCTCTAGGACACACTCACACACCGGGCTGTCAGTGGGTGATTCTCTAGGACACACACACACACCGTGCTGTCAGTGGGTGATTCTCTCGAGGACACTCACACACCGTGCTGTCAGTGGGTGATTCTCTCTAGGACACACACACACCGTGCTGTCAGTGGGTGATTCTCTCTAGGACACACACACACACACTGTGCTGTCAGTGGGTGATTCTCTAGGACACACACACACCGTGCTGTCAGTGGGTGATTCGCTGGGACACTCACACACCGTGCTGTCAGTGGGTGATTCTCTAGGACACACACACACCGTGCTGTCAGTGGGTGATTCTCTCTAGGACACTCACACACCGTGCTGTCAGTGGGTGATTCTCTAGGACACTCACACACCGTGCTGTCAGTGGGTGATTCGCTGGGGGACACACACACCGTGCTGTCAGTGGGTGATTCTCTCTAGGACACACACACACCGTGCTGTCAGTGGGTGATTCGCTGGGACACTCACACACCGTGCTGTCAGTGGGTGATTCTCTCTAGGACACACACACACACCGTGCTGTCAGTGGGTGATTCTCTCTAGGACACACACACACACCGTGCTGTCAGTGGGTGATTCTCTAGGACACTCGCACACCGTGCTGTCAGTGGGTGATTCTCTAGGACACACACACACCGTGCTGTCAGTGGGTGATTCGCTGGGACACTCACACACCGTGCTGTCAGTGGGTGATTCTCTATAGTACACACACACGCAGCGTGCTGTCAGTGGGTGATTCGCTGGGACACTCAGACACTGTTCTGTCAGTGGGTGATTCTCTCTTGGACACACACACACAGCGTGCTGTCAGTGGGTGATTCTCTCGGACACACACACGCCGTGCTGTCAGTGGGTGATTCTCTCTAGGACACACACACACCGTGCTGTCAGTGGGTGATTCTCTAGGACACACACACACACCGTGCTGTCAGTGGGTGATTCTCTCAAGACACCCACACACCGTGCTGTCAGTGGGTGATTCTCTCTAGGACACTCACACACCGTGCTGTCAGTGGGTGATTCGCTGGGACACTCACACACCGTGCTGTCAGTGGGTGATTCTCTCTAGGACACTCACACACCGTGCTGTCAGTGGGTGATTCTCTAGGACACACACACACCGTGCTGTCAGTGGGTGATTCTCTCTAGGACACACACACCGTGCTGTCAGTGGGTGATTCTCTCTAGGACACTCACACACCGTGCTGTCAGTGGGTGATTCTCTAGGACACACACACACCGTGCTGTCAGTGGGTATTCGCTGGGACACTCACACACCGTGCAGTCAGTGGGTGATTCTATCTAGGATACACACACACACACCGTGCTGTCAGTAGGTGATTCTCTAGGACACTCGCACACCGTGCTGTCAGTGGGTGATTCTCTAGGACACACACACACACACACTGTGCTGTCAGTGGGTGATTCTCTAGGACACACACACACCGTGCTGTCAGTGGGTGATTCTCTAGGACACACACACACACTGTGCTGTCAGTGGGTGATTCTCTAGGACACACACACACCGTGCTGTCAGTGGGTGATTCTCTAGGACACTCGCACACCGTGCTGTCAGTGGGTGATTCTCAAGGACACTCGCACACCGTGCTGTCAGTGGGTGATTCTCTAGGACACACACACTGTGCTGTCAGTGGGTGATTCTCTAGGACACTCACACACCGTGCTGTCAGTGGGTGATTCTCAAGGACACTCGCACACCGTGCTGTCAGTGGGTGATTCTCTAGGACACACACACACTGTGCTGTCAGTGGGTGATTCTCTAGGACACTCACACACCGTGCTGTCAGTGGGTGATTCTCTAGGACACACACACACCGTGCTGTCAGTGGGTATTCGCTGGGACACTCACACACCGTGCTGTCAGTGGGTGATTCTCTCTAGGACACTCACACACCGCGCTGTCAGTGGGTGATTCTCTCTAGCACACACACACCGTGCTGTCAGTGGGTGATTCTCTAGGACACTCGCACACGGTGCTGTCAGTGGGTGATTCTCTCTAGGACACTCACACACCATGCTGTCAGTGGGTGATTCGCTGGGACCCTCACACACCGTTCTGTCAGTGGGTGATTCTCTCTAGGACACACACACACGCCGTGCTGTCAGTGGGTGATTCTCTCTAGGACACTCGCACACCGTGCTGTCAGTGGGTGATTCTCTAGGACATACACACACCGTGCTGTCAGTGGGTGATTCTCTCTAGGACACACACACACCGTGCTGTCAGTGGGTGATTCTCTCTAGGACACACACACGCCGTGCTGTCAGTGGGTGATTCTCTCTCGTACACTCGCACACCGTGCTGTCAGTGGGTGATTCTCTAGGACACACACACCATGCTGTCAGTGGGTGATTCTCTAGCACACACACACCGTGCTGTCAGTGGGTGATTCTCTCTCGTATACTCGCACACCGTGCTGTCAGTGGGTGATTCTCTAGCAAACTCATACACCGTGCTGTCAGTGAGTGATTCGCTGGGACACACACACACCGTGCTGTCAGTGGGTGATTCTCTAGGACACACACACACCGTGCTGTCAGTGGGTGATTCGCTGGGACACTCACACACCGTACTGTCAGTGGGTGTTTCGCTGGGACACTCGCTCACCGTGCTGTCAGTGGGTGATTCTCTCTAGCACACTCGCACATCGTGCTGTCAGTGGGTATTCGCTGGGACACACACACACCATGCTGTCAGTGGGTGATTCGCTGGGACCCTCACACACCGTTCTGTCAGTGGGTGATTCTCTCTAGCACACTCGCACATCGTGCTGTCAGTGGGTATTCGCTGGGACACTCACACACACCGTGCTGTCAGTGGGTGATTCTCTAGGACACACACACACACCGTGCTGTCAATGGGTATTCGCTGGGACACTCACACACCGTGCTGTCAGTGGGTGATTCTCTCGAGGACACCCACCGCGCTGTCAGTGGGTATTCGCTGGGACACTCACACACACCGTGCTGTCAGTGGGTGATTCGCTGGGACACTCACACACCGTGCTGTCAGTGGGTGATTCTCTAGGACACTCACACACCGTGCTGTCAGTGGGTGATTCTCTAGGACACACACACACACCGTGCTGTCAGTGGGTATTCGCTGGGACACTCACACACCGTGCTGTCAGTGGGTGATTCTCTAGGACACACACACTGTGCTGTCAGTGGGTGATTCTCTAGGACACACACACACCGTGCTGTCAGTGGGTGATTCGCTGGGACACTCACACACCGTGCTGTCAGTGGGTGATTCTCTAGGACACTCGCACACCGTGCTGTCAGTGGGTGATTCGCTGGGACACTCACACACCGTGCTGTCAGTGGGTGATTCGCTGGGACACTCACACACCGTGCTGTCAGTGGGTGATTCTCTCTAGGACACTCACACACCGTGCTGTCAGTGGGTGATTCTCTAGGACACTCACACACAGTGCTGTCAGTGGGTGATTTGCTGGGACACACACACACCGTGCTGTCAGTGGGTGCTTCTCTAGGGCACTCACACACCGTGCTGTCAGTGGGTGATTCGCTGGGACACTCACACACCGTGCTGTCAGTGGGTGATTCGCTGGGACACTCACACACCGTGCTGTCAGTGGGTGCTTCTCTAGGGCACTCACACACCGTGCTGTCAGTGGGTGATTCGCTGGGACACTCACACACCGTGCTGTCAGTGGGTGATTCTCTCTAGGACACACACACACCGTGCTGTCAGTGGGTGATTCTCTCTAGGACACTCGCACACGGTGCTGTCAGTGGGTGATTCTCTCTAGGACACACACACACCGTGCTGTCAGTGGGTGATTCTCTCTAGGACACACACACACCGTGCTGTCAGTGGGTGATTCTCTCTAGGACACACACACACGCCGTGCTGTCAGTGGGTGATTCTCTAGGACACTCGCACACCGTGCTGTCATTGGTTATTCGCTGGGGCACTCACACACCGTGCTGTCAGTGAGTGATTCTCTCTAGGACACTCGCACACGGTGCTGTCAGTGGGTGATTCTCTCTAGGACACTCGCACACCGTGCTGTCAGTGGGTGATTCGCTGGGACACTCACACACCGTGCTGTCAGTGGGTGATTCTCTCTCGGACACACACACACCGTGCTGTCAGTGGGTGATTCGCTGGGACCCTCACACACCGTTCTGTCAGTGGGTGATTCTCTCTAGGACACACACACACGCCGTGCTGTCAGTGGGTGATTCTCTAGGACAAACACACACGCCGTGCTGTCAGTGGGTGATTCTCTCTAGGACACACACACACGCCATGCTGTCAGTGGGTGATTCTCTAGGACACTCACACACCGTGCTGTCAGTGGGTGATTCTCTCTCGTACACTCGCACACCGTGCTGTCAGTGGGTGATTCTCTAGGACACACACACCATGCTGTCAGTGGGTGATTCTCTAGCACACTCATACACCGTGCTGTCAGTGGGTGATTCTCTAGGACACACACACACCGTGCTGTCAGTGGGTGATTCGCTGGGACACTCACACACCGTGCTGTCAGTGGGTGATTCTCTCTCGGACACACACACTGTTCTGTCAGTGGGTGATTCTCTAGCACACTCACACACCGTGCTGTCAGTGAGTGATTCGCTGGGACACTCACACACCGTGCTGTCAGTGGGTGATTCTCTAGGACACTCACACACCGTGCTGTCAGTGGGTGATTCTCTAGGACACACACACACTGTGCTGTCAGTGAGTGATCTGCTGGGACACTCACACACCGTGCTGTCAGTGGGTAATTCTCTAGGACACACACACACCGTGCTGTCAGTGGGTGATTCGCTGGGACACACACACACCGTGCTGTCAGTGGGTGATTCGCTGGGACACACTCACACACCGTGCTGTCAGTGGGTGATTCTCTAGGACACACACACACCGTGCTGTCAGTGGGTGATTCGCTGGGACACTCACACACCGTACTGTCAGTGGGTGATTCGCTGGGACACTCGCTCACCGTGCTGTCAGTGGGTGATTCTCTCTAGGACACTCGCACACCGTGCTGTCAGTGGGTGATTCGCTGGGGGACACACACACCGTGCTGTCAGTGGGTGATTCTCTAGGACACACACACACACCGTGCTGTCAGTGGGTATTCGCTGGGGGACACACACACCGTGCTGTCAGTGGGTGATTCTCTCTAGGACACCCACACACCATGCTGTCAGTGGGTGATTCGCTGGGACACTCACACACCGTGCTGTCAGTGGGTGATTCTCTCTAGGACACACACACACCGTGCTGTCAGTGGGTTATTCGCTGGGACACTCACACACCGTGCTGTCAGTGGGTGATTCTCTCTAGGACACTCACACACCGTGCTGTCAGTGGGTGATTCTCTCTAGGACACTCACACACCGTGCTGTCAGTGGGTGATTCGCTGGGACCCTCACACACCGTTCTGTCAGTGGGTGATTCTCTCTAGGACACACACACACACCGTGCTGTCAGTGGGTGATTCTCTAGGACACACACACACGCCGTGCTGTCAGTGGGTGATTCTCTCTAGGACACACACACACGCCGTGCTGTCAGTGGGTGATTCTCTAGGACACTTGCACACCGTGCTGTCAGTGGGTGATTCGCTGCGACACTCACACACCGTGCTGTCAGTGGGTGATTCGCTGGGACACACACACACCGTGCTGTCAGTGCGTGATTCTCTCCAGGACACACACACCGCGCTGTCAGTGGGTGATTCTCTCTAGGACACACACACACCGTGCTGCCAGTGGGTGATTCTCTCTAGGACACTCACACACCGTGCTGTCAGTGGGTGATTCTCTCCAGGACACTCACACACCGTGCTGTCAGTGGGTGATTCTCTCTAGGACACACTCACACACCGTGCTGTCAGTGGGTGATTCTCTCTCGGACACACACACACCGTGCTGTCAGTGGGTGATTCTCTCCAGGACACTCACACACCGTGCTGTCAGTGGGTGATTCTCTCTAGGACACACTCACACACCGTGCTGTCAGTGGGTGATTCTCTCTCGGACACACACACACACCGTGCTGTCAGTGGGTGATTCTCTCTAGGACACTCGCACACCGTGCTGTCAGTGGGTGATTCGCTGGGACACTCACACACCGTGCTGTCAGTGGGTGATTCTCTCTAGGACACACACACACACCGTGCTGTCAGTGGGTATTCGCTGGGACACTCACACACCGTGCTGTCAGTGGGTGATTCGCTGGGACACTCACACACCGTGCTGTCAGTGGGTGATTCTCTAGGACACTCGCACACCGTGCTGTCAGTGGGTGATTCTCTAGGACACTCGCACACCGTGCTGTCAGTGGGTGAGTCTCTAGGACACACACACACGCTGTACTGTCAGTGTGTGATTCTCTCTAGGACACACACACACACTGTGCTGTCAGTGGGTGATTCTCTAGGACACACACACACACACCGTGCTGTCAGTGGGTGATTCTCGCCAGGACACTCACACACCGTGCTGTCAGTGGGTGATTCTCTCTAGGACACTCACACACCGTGCTGTCAGTGCGTGATTCTCTCTAGGACACACACACACACACCGTGCTGTCAGTGGGTGATTCTCTCTAGGACACACACACACACCGTGCTGTCAGGGGGTGATTTTCTAGGACACACACACACCGTGCTGTCAGTGGATGATTCGCTGGGACACTCACACACCGTGCTGTCAGTGGGTGATTCGCTGGGACACACACACACCGTGCTGTCAGTGGGTGATTCTCTCTAGGACACACACACACCGTGCTGTCAGTGGGTGATTCTCTCTAGGACACACACACACCGTGCTGTCAGTGGGTGATTCGCTGGGACACACACACACCGTGCTGTCAGTGGGTGATTCTCTCTAGGACACACACACACCGTGCTGTCAGTGGGTGATTCGCTGGGACAGTCACACACCGTGCTGTCAGTGGGTGATTCGCTGGGACACTCACACACCGTGCTGTCAGTGGGTGATTCTCTAGGACACACACACACCGTGCTGTCAGTGGGTGATTCGCTGGGACACTCACACACCGTGCTGTCAGTGGGTGATTCTCTAGGACACTCACACACCGTGCTGTCAGTGGGTGATTCGCTGGGACACTTGCACACCGTGCTGTCAGAGGGTGATTCTCTAGCACACACACTGCTGTTAGCAAGTGAACATTTATCTGACTTTTACCTTCTTGCGGCCAAATAGCAGCAGCTCGCGGAAACGTTCAGTGTCCTTGCCAGGACTTTCCGTGGAATTACTGTCAAGGAAACTATCCGTGAAGAGGGAGGTACAAGTCTCGTCTTCCGCACGTGGAATCAAATCATTGTTGAAGTCAATTAGATTTGCTTCGTTGGGCGATTTTCCAGGAAGCCAGACGGACCGGTGCTCCCGCAGAAGGAGCTCAGCAATATCTGTACCAATCACTGTCTAGAAAGTACATGAATGACGTTAAAAACTTCATATCAGAGTTCTGTACATACTAAATTATCCTTGTCGTTATAGTCTGAGCTTGTAGCAGTGGCTACAAAACATTGCACAGCAGTGATTACCAGTCCTTATAGAGGAGGGGGAACTGAATATAAACTGCATGTACAGGGGTTAGAGAAAGACTTGTATTTCTGTGGCACCTTTCACAATTGCAGGACACGCCAAAGTACTTTACAGTCAATTGAGTACTTTTCGAAGTGCAGTCGCTGATAATGTAGGAAACACAAAAGCCAGTTTGTGAACAGCAAGATCCCACGAACAGTCATGTGATAAATGACCAGGTAATCTGATTTTTAGTGATAGTGGTTGAGGGATAAGTGCTGGTCAGGCATTCTTCAAAATAGTGCCGTGGGATCCAAGAGGGCAGACACCTCCTCAATTTAATGTCCAACAGTGCAGTAGCTGGAGAGTCGACCTGGATTGTGCTCACGTCTGCAGCAGGAATTGAATCCATGATCTCCTGACTGACTCCAATAAGAGTATTTACTCACCAGCTGCACGCTGAGCTGTTCAGTGCTGACAGCCCTGGCACATTACACCCCAGATTCACACACCGTTCATCTCAGGCAGGCTGCGGCAGAGGTGAACCAGACGCCTGGTCTCCAACAAGCTCTACTGGTCACTCCACGGAGCCAGATTCCCGCTTCTCACTCTCCTGAGGCCAAGGGAGAAGTGAGAGGAAACGGGTTAATATTCCTCTTTACAAACATCTTGAAAGCCATTGCACTGAGTCCCACGATATATCCATCAGTTCCTGCACATGTACGGGTCGGGGGCAGGGAGCAGGGACTGATTCACTCCCATTCGGAGGTGATTCACATGAGCATGTGCTCAAGACGCTGTTTAATCAGCCATTACAAAGTGAGCGGGACTGTGTGTTGGAGGAGAACTCTTACTCGGGACAGTGCAAAGTAGCAGCAACTCACCCCATTCTGCCTGCACAACAGTACAATCAGCTCCCACAGCAGGTTGGCAGACTCCTTATCCAGAAGTTCGTCATTCCTCAGGCATTCTGTGGCCTTGTTTTGAGCAAAGTTGATAACATCAACTTTATGAGTCTCTTCCCTAAAGAAAAAGTAATTAGAAAGGAACCTTGAACCCTTAAAGTTCACTGATTAACACACACACTATGATGCTGTCAGCAGCAACAAGGCAGGAGTTTAGCAATGCATGGAATTGGAGGCAACCTTGTGATAAGGGTTAATCAGTGTGGAGCGAGGACATACAGGGAACACTCTCTCTCTGCCAGGCTGTAACCAGTAATGTTCCCACACTGGGCCCTCAGCTTTTAACAATGGGTATTACTGACTCAGACGAGAGAGTTGGAGATCCATGTTGCAGATAATTCGGAGGCACAGAACTCAGGTGGTGAAGGAACATCAGGGAATGTGCAGAGGCCAGGTTTGGAGGAGTGCAGATATCTTGGGAGTCAGTGTGGAGCTGAAAGAGGTTACAGGGATAGGGAGGGGTGAGGCTCTGGAGGGATTTGAACAGAAGGATGAGAATTAACAAACCCGAGGTTTTACTGAAACGAGACCAAGCGCCGGTCAGCGAGCGGTCAGGGGTGATGCCCCAATGGGACTTGGTGGGATTTAGGGGAAGGGCAGCAGAGTTTCAGATGATCGCAAGTTTACGGAGGATAAACATGGGAGGTTGGCCAGAATTACATTGGGACAGCTAATTCCAGAGGTAACGGAAGCATGTTGGTAACCAAGAATGTCGCTCTTACCTTGAGGAATGGGGAAAGCATTGTGGCCTGTCCAAAAGACATTCATTACTCCAAAGGATTAATCTGCATAGCTTCACTGCAGTGATCTGTGCCTTTGTCACCATGGTCAAAGCCCACTGGAGTAACGGTGTACAGGTCTAGGCACAGGAGGGATATACTGGCCTTGGAGAGATTGAAATTCACTCAGCGGAACGACACCCTGGATTAACAGGTTAAACGTGGTTTAACGGGTTAAACGTGGTTTGTTTATGAAGTTCAGAAGGTTGAGGTTTGATTTAGTCATGGTATTTAAAACGATAAAGGAATAAGATGGTTTCTCTGTATCTGTCCCATTTTCTCTAGTGAGAGTCCAGGGCAGCACGGTAGCATTGTGGATAGCACAATTGCTTCACAGCTCCAGGGTCCCAGGTTCGATTCCCGGCTTGGGTCACTGTCTGTGCGGAGTCTGCACGTCCTCCCCGTGTCTGCGCGGGTTTCCTCCGGGTGCTCCGGTTTCCTCCCAGTCCAAAGATGTGCAGGTTAGGTGGATTGGCCATGATAAATTGCCCTTAGTGTTGGGTGGGGTTGCTGGGTTGTGGGGATAGGGTGGAGGTGTGGGCTTGGGTAGGGTGCTCTTTCCAGAAACCGGTGCAGACTCGATGGGCCGAATGGCCTCCTTCTGCACTGTAAATTCTACGATAATCTGTAAATTCTATGATAACAAGAACAATGCCACTCAGGGATGAAATCAAGAAGCATGAAGTAGAGTGGAAGTCAGGAATTCTGTCCTCCAAAAGGCTGCTGAGGGGGAGGATCAATTGAAAATTTCAATACAAAGATTGGTCGATTTCATATTCGGCGGAAAGGGAAAGGCAGAAAAATAGATTTGAGATACAGATTCGGCATCATCTAAATGAATGGAGGAAATGGCTTGTGGAGCCGAATGGTTCCTCTTCAACAGTACTGATAGAATCAACAATTCTTTTATAATCATAGATAATCATAGAATCCCTACAGTTCAGAAGGAGGCCATTCGGCCCATCGAGTCTGCACCAACCCTCTGAAAGAGCACCCCACCTGGGCGCACTCCCCTGCCCTATCCCTGCAAACCCACCTAACCGTTGGGACATTAAGGGGCAATTTACCATGGTCAATCCACCTAATCTTCGGGCTGCACGGTGGTTAGCACTGCTGCCTCACAGCATCGAGGACCCGGGTTAGATCCCGGCCCCGGGTCACTGTCCGTGTGGAGTTTGCACATTCTCCCAGTGTCTGCGTGGGTTTCACCCCCACAACCCAAAGATGTGCAGGGTAGGTGGATTGGCCACGCTAAATTGCCCCTTAATTGGGAAACAATAATTGGGTACCCTCAAATTTGTTTTTTTTTAAGTCCACCTAACCTGCACATCTTAGGACTGTGGGAGGAAACCCACGCAGAAAACCCACAGAAGGTGATTCATTTTGGAAGGAATAACAGGAAGACAGAGTACTGGGCTAATGGTAAGATTCTTGGCAGTGTGGATGAGCAGAGAGATCTCGGTGTCCATGTACATAGATCCCTGAAAGTTGCCACCCAGGTTGAGAGGGTTGTTAAGAAGGTGTACGGTGTGTTAGCTTTTATTGGTAGAGGGATTGAGTTTCGGAGCCATGAGGTCATGTTGCAGCTGTACTAAACTCTGGTGCGGCCACATTTGGAGTATTGCGTGCAATTCAGGTCGCCGCATTATAGGAAGGATATGGAAGCATTGGAAAGGGTGCAGAGGAGATTTACCAGAATGTTGCCTGGTATGGAGGGAAGATCTTATGAGGGAAGGCTGAGGGACTTGACGCTGTTTTCGTTAGAGAGAAGAAGGTTAAGAGGTGACTTAATTGAGGCATACAAGATGATCAGAGGATTAGATAGGGTGGACAGTGAGAGCCTTTTTCCTCAGATGGTGATGTCTAGCAAGAGGGGACATAGGTTTAAATTGAGGGGAGATAGATATAGGACAGATGTCAGAGGTAGGTTCTTTACTCAGAGAGTAGCAAGGGTGTGGAATGCCCTCCCTGCAACAGTAGTGGACTTGCCATCATTAAGGGCATTTAAATGGTCATTGGATAGACGTATGGACGATAAGGGAACAGTGTAGATGGGCTTTAGAGTGGTTTCACAGGTCGGCACAACATCGAGGGCCGAAGGGCCTGTCCTGCGCTGTAATGTTCTATGTTCAGACACGGGGAGAATGTACAAACTTCACACAGTGACCCAAGACTGGAATTGAACCCAGGTCAATTGGGGCAGCAAAGTAACATAGTGGTAGCACTGTGGCTTCACAACACCAGGGTCCCAGGTTCGATTCCCACTTGGGTCACTGTCTGTGCGGATTCTCCCCATGTCTGCGTAGGATTCCTCCGGGTGCTCCGGTTTCCTCCCACATCCAAAGATGTGCAGGTTAGGTGGATTGACCATGCTAAATTGACCTTAGGTTAGATAGGTTTGCTGGGTTACGGGGATAGGGGTGGAGGTGTGAGCTTAAGTGGGGTGCTCTTTCCAAGAGCGGGTGCAGACTCGATGGGCTGAATGGCCTCCTTCTGCACAGCAAAGTCTATGAAAGGTCCCTGGCCCTGTGAAGCAGCAGTGCTAATCACTGTGCCACCATGCCACCCTTACTTGATGAATGGGCTTATTTATGATTTGGCTTTAATATTAAGAGTTGCGCATTGTTTGCATTTGCAGAGTGTCTCATCACCTCTCTCAGTGCATTCCTTCTGGGCTATGATCATTGTGTGGATACTATATCTACACTGAACTAAATAGGCCAGAGGGTTCCTGGTTAAAAGAGAGAGTGTCTTTCTCGGCCATTTCAGAGGGAATAGTTAATCACGATGGTTTGGGGTCACATATAGGCCCAGACAGGGTAAGAACAGCACGTTTCCTTCCCCAAGGGTTATTACTGACCCAGTTAGGATTCGGATAGCAATCCAAACGTTTCAGTCACTCTTACTAATATTTTTAGATCCTTTAAACTGAATTCAAGGGCTGGGATTTGAACATTTGGATACCGGTAACAGAACCAGAAGAGCAGCAAACTCGGTGAGGTGTAAGAGAAGGTAAGAGACTTACTTCACCAGTGGCCCTGGGAACCTCCTGAGCTCCTCCTGCTCAGGCATGTGCTGCAGCATCACCTGGGGAATGAACAGTCCACATGTCAGCCAGCAGCTTATGTAACTATTGTTGAAATTTAACAAAAAAGTCTGATATCAAATACATTGCACCAGCGATAACTTAAAACAGTGCAGCTTTATGGACTCTTTCCCTCACTATCCTCCACAGTCAGGAGGGGACAGAACCCCCCAATGGCAGATACAGAATGATCCCTTCATAGGTCAAGTTCCAGCCTGAACCCCTGGGCAAGGCCGATGATCAGGAAAGGTCCAAAAAAATCAGACAACATCCGAGAGAAACAAGTCTTTCCAGATGTGACATGTCAGAGGGAAAAGGTTACTGCCCCTCAGTTGCAGAAGTGAAAAGCCAACCCCTTGCCCTCAAGCTAGAGGCAAGAGTGCAGCTCCCGCCCCTCAACCTCAGGGTTCAGAGTTGAATGCTTAAACTATTTTACAGGTGCTGGAAATGTCCAGCATTTTGGAGATTTAAGCTTTCACCACCCAGTCCTAAATAGCCAGTGGCACTGCTCTCAATGGTTTCCCTGCAGGGTCTGAGAACTTGAATCAGCACAATTCCCTGCAACAATTCGGAGATAGGTGATGGGTGGGAAATTCTCGCCCCCACCAGGCCTCTCCCAAAACTGAACTAAGATCAACGTTGAGGGAAAAGCCAGGAGTGTTCTTTTTCCTCTCTCTTGGGGAGTGACCTGCTCTGCTCCCAACATTCAAATCTATGGCCTGTGACAGCAGACATTCATTCATGAAAACCAGAACCGTTGTCAGCCAAGCTTCCATGTGTATCGCTGGTTATTCTATTAACACATATGCTGGATACCTGGAAGGGCTTGCGATCAGTACAGAGCGATCACAGTAATAATTACCGCACCAGCAGAGGAAGCGCAGAATCTGTGCCCCACCATTGTATATAATGAAGAAAGATTTCCCACCGTCCCTCACTCCCTAAAGTACCTCCAGGCTGTGCAACTCCACCAGGGCAGGCTGTCCTTCGGAAGGGAGGTTGGGCAACACTTTTAGCAACTGCCCTCCGGGGCTGAACCGGACACAGAGATGAGGAATTGTGAATTTCTCGGGGGTCACCGGTCTTAATGGAGCCGGAGCTAAAACAAAAAACATTGACAAAAAAATTAATGGAATACACTAAACAAACCCCTCGATTAAATTCCAGTCCAGAGCTCAAACCCGGGTATGTTATTCAATGTATGACTTTCCCAAAACTCTCCATTAGATCCCAGCAACAACGCATTTCTGGGTGTCCATTAAAATGTGGTTTCTCTGTATAAGAAACGGTCCACATGCTGAAAAAAAAACGTCCGTGCACAATAACTAAACTTGAAAAGACAATGCTGTTGTTAAGGAGCATGCATTTCAGAGGAACAAACCTTTCTCCTCAGGCTGCCAGCCAGTTTCTGACGGATATCTGTACTGATAATCCGAATAGCCTGGATGTACGGCGCTCTGAGCGTATTCGTAAGTGTACTCGGTGTTGGCTACCTGAGCTGGTGCTTCAGCAGTCAAGTCTTGCTGACTCCTG
Organism: Scyliorhinus torazame; assembly: GCF_047496885.1. Classification (NCBI taxonomy): domain Eukaryota; kingdom Metazoa; phylum Chordata; class Chondrichthyes; order Carcharhiniformes; family Scyliorhinidae; genus Scyliorhinus; species Scyliorhinus torazame. The sequence goes on along the minus strand of NC_092728.1, from coordinate 108,134,800 downwards.
TAAATCTGGCTCTACAATGAAAAATAAAGTGGGGTTAGAAGGTGGAGACATTGGGCCAGAGAGTGTAGAAGTAAAGCAGTCCCCATTTTAAGATCATTCATTTTGCATCCTTTTTTATTTACACATTCCATTATAGATTCCTATCTCCAGATTTGAATGGAAACATAAACATGGAACACGATAATTACACACTCTTGCAGAAGGGATGCTACAACGTAACCCCTGGCACTAGTTGCAGCACGATATACGCGGCTCCCATTATAAATATAAATGATGGGATTTTGACAGGACGTGCACAAGCTTTGGAACGTGTTCTAGCCGGTTCCTGACTCGCAGTATCCCACCCAGCGAATGACGAGATCACCCGGGAGCTAGCAACAAGGAAACTGCAACCTGGTCATGGACGGGCAGATACCGATTTACAACAGCAAAGCACAGAGACGCTCGGATCAGAAATCAGCAAGCTCTGATGAAAGGTCATAGACCCAAAACGTTAACTCGGTTTCTCTCTCCATAGATGCTGCCCAACCAGCCGCTTTTCACCACTTTCTGTTTTTAATTACAGACTAAGAATTGACAGTGCAGAAAGAGGCCATTCGGCCCATCGAGTCTGCACCGGCCCTTGAAAAGAGCACCCCACACCTCCGCGCCCCATACCCGTCACCCAGCAAACCCATCCAACTCCTTTGGACATTAAGGGCAATTTATCATGGCCAATCCACCAAACCCACACATTTTTGGACTGTGGGAGCACCCGGAGGAAACCCATGCAGACACGGGGAGAACGTGCAAACTCCGCACAGACAGTGACCCAAGCCGGGAATTGAACCTGGGACCCTGGAGATGTGAAACGACAGTGCTAACCATTGTGCTACCGTGCTGCCCCCTATGCTACTGCATTTAATCTAGGATTATAGATGATTATTAATAATAATGATTTACTGAACACCCAGGCCAGACCATGCCAACATTCATGCTTGACTCAAGACCCCCCCCCCATCTTTCCTCATTTCAATCTGCCATTGGAACCCTCTATTTCCTTCTCCCTCAAGTGCTTTGTCTAACGTCCCCATTAAATACATCTGTACTATACAATTCAATCATTTCCTGAGGCCTTTGTGCGACGACGTTTCTCCTGAATTCCCTATTTCATGCCAACTTTCATACATTAGAACATAAGAACTAGGAGCAGGAGTAGGCCATCTGGCCCCTCGAGCCTGCTCCACCATTCAATGAGATCATGGCTGATCTTTTGTGGACTCAGCTCCACTTTCCGGCCCGAACACCATAACCCTTAATCCCTTTATTCTTCAAAAAACTATCTATCTTTATCTTAAAAACATTTAATGAAGGAACCTCAACTGCTTCACTGAGCAAGGAATTCCATAGATTCACAACCCTTTGGGTGAAGAAGTTCCTCCTAAGCTCAGTCCTAAATCTACTTCCCCTTATTTTGAGGCTATGCCCCCTAGTTCTGCTTTCACCCGCCAGTGGAAACAACCTGCCTGCATCTATCCTATCTATTCCCTTCATAATTTTATACGTTTCTATAAGATCCCCCCACCCCCCCGCATCCTTCTAAATTCCAACGAGTACAGTCCCAGACTACTCAACCTCTCCTCGTAATCCAACCCCTTCAGCTCTGGGATTAACCTAGTGAATCTCCTCTGCACACCCTCCAGTGCCAGTACGTCCTTTCTCAAGTAAGGAGACCAAAACTGAACACAATACTCCAGGTGTGGCCTCACTAACACCTTATACAATTGACTCAGGTCTCTGGTTCCGTTCTTCCCTAATAGAGGAGACACTCTCTCTCTCTACCCACTCTATCGAAACCTTTCATCATTTTAAAGGTCACGATTAACTCACGCCTCAACCTATTTTTCGAAGATTAGAGACCCAGTCTGTCAATCTTCTCCTGATAATGTTTACCCCCACAATTCTGGTATCATCGTTTAAATCTCGGCAACTTTCCCACTACTTCTATATCCTTTTTATCCCATGGTAACCGGAACGGCGCGCATTGTGGCCTGGTCAAGGTTTTGCACAGATTTAACACAACTTTTCAATTTTATCCCAGTAGAAATAAAGCCCAGTGCTCGGTTCGTTCTATGTTATAAATGAACACACTAACCTGCGTTGCAATCTTCAATGACTTGGTGCAACTGTACTTCTGGATAACTTGGTTTCTCGACCTGTGTTGAACCTCATGTGTCAATTATTTGCCCATTTTGCAAGTTTATAACTGTCCTCCCTTTGCAGTTCTCATCAGTAGTGACTGTCACATACCCACACCACCATCACCCCCAAATTTGGCATCAGCTCCAAATTGTGAAATTATATTTTTGATTCTAATAGTCCAAATCTTTGATGCAAATTGTGAACGCAGTGGTGCTACACCGATATCCTTGTGGGACACCACGTCCCATCTCCTTGCCACTCTGAATAACTACCCTTCACTCTCACTCTCTGCCTTCTGTCTTGAAGCCAGCTAGCAATCCATTCTGCCCAGATTCACACATTCTCCGACCTCATTCATTAGCCTATTGTGGGACACCTTATCAATGGCCTTTTTGAAAATCCAGATAAATTACATCTACTACAATACCACTGTCTACTCTCTTTGTTACCTCCTCAGAATATTCAATAAGGTTGCTCAAGCAAGGTTTTCCCTTTTGAAATCCATGCTGACTATTCATCAATATATTTCTCTTTCCTAGCCAATCTTATATTCTCTCCTTTAGTAGGAATTCCATTATTTGTCCTACCACCAATTTTAAACTGATTGGTCTATAATTCCCTGGGCATAGTCTGTCTCCCTTAAGTACAAGAATTGCATTCGCTATCTGTCAATCTTCTGGAATTACACCTTTTTGGTAGCACAGTGGTTAGCACTGTCACTTCACAGCCCCTAGTTCGATTCCCGGCTTGGGCCACCATCTGTGCGAAATCTGCACGTTCCCCCCGTGTCTGCGTGGGTTTCCTCCGGGTGCTCCAGTTTCCTCCCACAAAGTCCCGAAAGACGTGCTGTTAGGTGAATTGGGCATTCTGAATTCTCTCTCGGTGTACCTGAACAGGCGCCGGAGTGTGGCGACTAAGGGCTTTTCACACTAACTTCATTGCAGTGTTAATGTAAGCCTACTTGTGACAATAAAGATTATTATTGTAATGAATTATTAAAAATATGCAGTGATGCCTCTGCTATCACTTTCCTTGAGTTATTTAAAAATATGTGGATGTAATCCAGGTGGACCTTTATCCGGAGCTTGATTAGTTTATTCAATGCATCCCTTTTTGATTTTAAGTGCTTTATCTCAGTGTATATCTCATCACTCGATGTCATGTCTACCGGTTCTCTCTGGTAAATGCCAAAGCAAAATAATATCCTATTTCTGCCATCTCTCTATTGTGACCTGTGGTATATATTCGTGTCTGTCCCTGAATGGTCCCATTCCCCTCACAGGGAATCCTTTTTTATTGATGCACTTGTAAATCATTTTTCTATTTGTTTTACGTTCCGAGTAATTTCATTGCATAGCTCCTCTTTGCTTTCCTTTTATAAAGATTCTCTCAATCACTTCATGTTCTATTTTACACCCTCCTCTGCGGTCAATGCCTCATTGCTAACCCTCACTTGATCCCTTACTTCATTTGACATCTCATTGGGCACAGAAATTAAACAAAATGTTTGAGCATCCCGCCACTCCTCACCTGCTGAGACCGGGATCCAAAGCTGCTCCGCCTGCTCCTCACGCTGTGTGAGCTCAGCGCACTGTGAACAGACTGCTCACTCTGTGTGCTGTGCCCATCAAATTCGTCAGTGTACGGGTCCTGCCGGCTACCTTCATCGAAGCTCACGTCATATCGAGGGTCATACTGCCAGAGATCCTCCAACCCATTCCGCCTTTTCAACACAGGACAATCAGGTTAATGTATTTTTTAATGAAGCCTTGAAGGAAATCTCTGCGCGCCCTCACCCATCACCCCACACCGCCCACCTGCCACCCTCCTCCCACCCCCACACCGCTCACCCTCCTCCCCACACCCACCCTCCTCCCCACCCCCACCCTGCCACTCTCCTCCCCACCCCCACCCTGCCACCCTCCTCCCCACCCCGCCACCCTCCTCCCCACCCCCACACCGCTCACCCTCCTCCCCACACCACCCTCCTCCCCACCCCCACTCTGCCACCCTCCTCCCCACCCAGGTGCCACCCTCCTTCCCATCCCACCACGTGGCACCTCGCCCACCTGCCACCTTCCTCCCCACCCCCACACCACTCACCCACCTGCATCCATCACCTGCCACCCTCCTCCCCAACCCCACCTCTCCCCCCCCACACGCTCGCCACCTCTCCCCCCCCCACACGCTCGCCACCCCCCCCCCCCCCCCCACACGCTCGCCACCCCCCACCCCCCAACTCGTTGCCCTCACCCACCTCCTCCACTCCCCTGTCCAAAGCCTCTCAGACTAGAAACGTTAGTGATCTCTGTTGAATTAGTAGACAGAAGCTAGATCGGTCCTAGCTGGGTCAGAGGTCACATTATATGAAAGTTCACACGTGCAAGGTCAATGTGATGGATTGGCTTCAATCGCCGGAGCTGAGTGAAGAGGGATTTTACGGACATGCTCCCCTTTTTGACATTTCCCCCCACCCTCCCAGGAGGGAAAGTGTCTAGTCATCCGGCTCCAGCCGTGTTGGCTAGCTTCGGTCAGAATGTGGCGACTCGGGGTTTTTCACAGTAACTTCATTGCAGCGTTAATGTAAACCGACTTGTGACACTAATAAAGATTATTATTACTATTAGCATCTCTGCTCTACTAAACTACGTCTAACTGTGGCAGAGAAGCTGGACAACAATGTCTGCTACTCACCTGTCTGTGTAGACCTCCCGGTAAAGATCCCGTGCTTGGTAAGCTCCGTAGTACCAGTACGGCACGTCATAATCCCTGTAGTCCCTGTAGCGAGGATCATAGGCAGCTGGGTCATACCTTTCCCATTGAGCTGCATCTAGCAACAAAGCATAACACAGCAATCACTGTGAAACACAGCAAGTAGTATGAAGAAGGGAAAGGGACAAAAGGGGCTGCATTTCTATAGCACCATTTACAACCTTAAGACATCCTAACACTCTTCAAGGCCAATGAATTGATTTTGAAGTTTTGTCACCGTTGTGATTACGCAAACATGGTAGCCAAATTGCACACACCGATCCCACAAACAATGGGATCTTTATTGAGTGATATTCGATAAGGGATAAATATTGACGAACACACTGGGGAGAACTCCCCTGGTCTTAGAACAATGCTTATCCACGCAAGAGGGACATACAGCAGCTTGGGGATGGGACAGGGAGAAAGCAGTACAAATCAGGACAAACACAGCTTCGCCGTGGCAGTTGTACAATCGCACTCAGTTATGAGTGAGTATCATGGAGGATCAGCTAGTATGGTATAGAAACTGGTAACACAATAGTCAGCAACTGTAAGAGAGGCAGATTATTGATTGATGACCTGGAATATGGTGGGCAGTCTTGCAAAGAGGCTCTGCCACCTGACCAATTGGCAAATGGGAGAAAGCAGGGAGCACGGTTAAGCTGCTTCAAATATTAGAGGGTGGGGGGAGCGAACGGTAGAGTGGGATTAGACTGAGAGGAATAATGAAGGTGATGGGGAAATTGGGAGTAGACAGGATGGGGCAATAAAGGGTAGAGAGTGAGCAGGAGCATGGGGCTGGAATGAGTGGTTTATGAGAAACAATACGGATGGATATCAGACTGATGAGCTTAATGACATATTTCTGTGCTGGAACATTTTATGATCCCTAAGCCTCCACAAAGTTTTACATTCCGTATCTGATCTAACTGGTACAGTACAACTTAAATATTAAATATTAAATATTAAATTATTAAATATATTAGTTACAAAACCCATGCCCTATTATTGAACAAATGCAGTCATGATTTGATAAAAGTTAAGGGGTAAAGTCAATGCACCAGCTCCGGTTATCACACTGTAGCTAGCGGTCACTCCCACGTACAAATTGAGGTTTGGGAGAAAATCACCAACTCAGGATGGCACGCACGAGCAGACCAGCCCCAGCAAGGACACCCCGTTAATATTGGTGATTTACTCTGGTTCGAATGGTCTCGTCTAGTTTATATATTCCTTCTCAGGATTCAAGGGTCACTGGCAAACTTGGCTTTCATTGTCCAGCGGTTATTGCCTCGGCCGAGGGCCGGAAGAATCAACAACATTGATGCGGGTCTGGAATCACACATAGGCCCAGCCCAGATAAAGTCAACACTACCTTCCCTAAAAACCATTCGGGATCCAGCTGGGCTCGGAGGGAAATCTGGCAGCCTCGTGGACACTTTCAATCGATCCCAGATGTTTATTTATAACTTGAAATGCTGTCCTCTGCAGGGCTATGGACTAAACATTGGAAAGTGGGATTAGGCCGGGGGATTTGTTTTTACAGCCTGGGCCGAATGGCCTCTTTGTGTGCTGTACACTGACTATGATTCTGTAACTCAAATTCCCATGGTGGAATTAGAACTGGCGTTCCCTGCATCAGTCCAGAAAAATAATCACCGCCGTGCACCGCACACCCTAACAATCACAACTCCGGCCACAGTCACAACAGGAACACGCCATTACACACAACACGTTCGCCACTTCTTCAATCTCACCCGCGTGAGGAATGTGCCACTATTCCCTGAGGCAGAGTCCAATCCTCATTTCCGATTTCTTCACGAGCCTCTAACTAGACCGACATTCCTGCGCAATCCTGAGAGGCTGGTCTTCTCGGAGATATAAGACCAAGGTTCTGTCTAGTGCCTCAAGTAGATGTTAAAGATTGCAGAGTAATGGGGCCACAGTAATAACTTTGCATGGAGTTAACACTCCCTAATCCACCGACCACTTTTACTTAACTGACCATTCCCGAGTGTGAGAGCGCCAGTTCTCCAGATGATGGGAAAGTGACTCTTACCTCTGTACTGATACTGGCCGTTGTAATAATCCGGATAGTAACTAGCATAGCCCTCTCGCCCTCCTCTTCCACTATACGGGTCTTCAGCACACCCCTGCCTGAGGAGATCACCAAACAGAAAGTAGGAGTGAAAACTTAAAATGACAGCAACTGAGGACCTTCATGTTGAAGATTGGTATCAAGAATGACACCACCCACCCCTGCAGGGCACAGAGACACCTACCCACTGCACAGATTAACAAACAGAGGGGGATGTAAAGCTACATTCAATTAATGGAGAACAGTTTAGATCAATGTTATTCAAACTTTTTCTTTCCCAGGACCCCCTTTTCCCAACTGGCGGACCTTCGGGACCCACACCGACCGACCTTCAGGACTCAATTATTTCAAGTGCTTTGTGCATTAGAGCCTTTAGACTTGTCTTTTAGCCATTTTTAATCATCCTAACTTCTCTTTGTTCTGTTGCCTCTCGCCTTGATTACCCCGTCGACCGGTTCTGCATTTTACTGTTCTTTCTTTTATTACTGTCCCTGTTTCTTTCAGCCTGGTCACCCAGCCGAGGTTCCCGACTCCCTGTCTCGTGATAGTGGGGTGGGGGAAAATATTGAACCCCCCACCCTCCCACAAACAACTGTTAAAGCTGGGGGGTTAACAGGAAATTTCCCAACTGGAAGTGACAGCTTTTGTGTAGTAAGTGTTTTAAGGATTATAAAACAAAGATGAGTAAATGAGTTAAAATACAGACCAGTCACGATCTCATTAAATGGCAGAGCAGACATGAGGAAGAATAGTTTATTTCTGTTTCTACATTGTAATCTTCCTAATCCTGGCCTGAACAGGTTTTCACATTCTCACCCAGTCTGTACATTTGCCTTAATTCTTCCACCCACTTTTCATAAAGAAAAACTAAATCTGGAGGGAACAGAAACGAGGCATCATCCATTTGTTAGGACCATTATTCACTAATGACAATCTCTGGTCCTTAATTTGAATTCCACGAACAGCCCAGTTCCCAGTAAATGCTGAGCATGATTAAAATATCCTATACACTCCATGTCTGCGTGGGTCTCACCCCCACAACCCAAAGATGTGCAGGGTAGGTGGATTGGCCACGTTAAATTGCCCCTTAATTGGGAAAAAAAAGAATAGGGGACTCAAAATGTTTTTAAATTTATAAATATATATCCTATCCAAGCTGCCCCGGATAAACATCAGCCAGTGCTCAGGTTGATAATCCCGTTGCTCATCTTCAGCAGTGCCACGGGATCACCGCGACAGAATGGGAGGTGGACTTGTGACTGGCATCAAACCCAAGACCCTGTCACAATTACTTCTCAAATCAAGTTGTCGGCTGCATGAAAACACAGCAGTTAAAATTCCTGCTCAAAAGGGCGTCACAGTGACTAGCACTGCTGCCTCACGGCGCCGGGGACCCAGGTTCGGTCCTGGATCCAGGTCACCACCTGTGTGTGGAGTTTGCACATTCATAGAGTCATAGAATTTACAGTGCAGAAGGAGGCCATTCAGCCCATCGAGTCTGCACCGGCCCTTACAAAGAGCACCCTACTCAAGCCCACGTATCTACCCTAACCCCGTAACCCAGCAAACCCCACTTAACCTTTTTGGACACTAAGGGCAATTCAGCATAGCCAATCCACCTAACCTGCACATCTTTGGATTGTGGGAGGAAACCGGAGCACCCGGAGGAAACCCACGCACACACGGGGAGAACGTGCAGACTCCGCACAGACAGTGACCCAGCCAGGAATCGAACCTGGGACCCTGGAGCTGTGAAGCAATTGTGCTAACCACTATGCTACGATGCTTCCCTACTCCCAGTGTTTGCGTGGGTCCCACCCCCAAACCCAAAAAGATGTGCAGGGTAGGTGGATTGGCCACGCTAAATTGCCCCTTAATTGGAAAAAAAATAATTGGGGACTCCAAATGTATTTTTAAAATTCCTTCTCGACCATGGGGAAAGCTAGGGAGGTATTTGCAACACAAAATTCTTCAACTAAAACTTTATCTTAAATTATTCTTGAGGCCTGAGCAGGAGGTCAGCATGATCCTATGACAGGGAACCGGTGCCGAGGCCAGACATACAAACATCGCAATACGTAGCTCCGCAACCCTCACTTTGAAAAACCCTGGTTTAGACCCATCTACGTCACACACGAGTGGAATGAATGGAACAGGCTGCCCAGAGATAGTGGAGACATATTTAAAGCAAAGGTATTGTGATGAATGTAGGAATTTCTGATATATTGTAGATGTATTTGGTGCAGTAAGGGTTAACGGCCTGGGTTAGTGTGTGTGACTGCTGCAGTCACGTTTTTAAAATTCTGGCTTGAAAGACCGCTAGACCTTTTAGAGCCAGAGGTGCAATTAAAGCATCATAAAAGCTTGGGCTAATGGATTTGTGTTATGGATTAAAACATTCCCTGTGGAGTTAATCAGATACGTTGTGTTTCAGCTGGGTAAGATGATGTAGTTAATGGGAGGAGATGATGTAGTTAATGGGAGGAGCTAGAATACCAGGCACTTTGCAGAGAAACAGTTTAGTTCAGTTGGGGAATGAAAGCCAAATGGTGAAGAGTTTCTGAAGACTTCAGCTAGCAATCCTGCATTGTTCTGACAGGATTCAGGTCCATCTCTCACAATAGTCTCAAAGTGCATCTCGGCACATTCTCCCCGTGTCTGTGTGTGTTTCGCCCCCACAACCCAAAGATGTGCAGATTAGGTAGATTGGCCATGCTAAATTGCCCCTTAATTGGAAAAAATGAATTAGGTACTCAAAATTTTTTTTTTAAGTGCATCTCGGCACATCAAGTACACCTGGGTATGTTAACTAGCCACTGCTCCACCATGCCCCCCTGGGAATGTTAACTGTATTTAAAAGTGGATTGGGACCCGATATGATTGTTTTTTTGAGTGGGAGTAAAGATAGCAGTTAAGGGTTACTGTGTCACTGTATTGATTAGCATTGTTTAAGGGGTCATTGTCAGCTACTTTCCTTGTGTGATGTTAAATATATTTTAACACTGTGTTAGTAATAAAGTTTGTTTTAATTTACCATATCCCTATTGGTGTGTGAAATCACTGCTGGAGCGAGGAATCCTTTCCCCACAGTCTTACAAAATTAAACCAACACATTGGGGTTTCTGACCCATATCCCAGACACTATTGGGGTCTGGTCCGGGATCGGAATAGAAAGTATTTTGGTTAACAAAACTAATTAGGCTGAATGAGGAATCTAAGAGAATGTGGACACGTGCACGCATGAGAGAGTGTGTTGGATCATGACAGAGAGGTTGAGGGAGGGGTAGAGTAAAAGAGGGGCTTAGCCAGGTCAGACAAGATTGCCAGAGTTCACTTCTTGTCAATGGCAGGGCGAAAATGATCAAATCAGCCAGGCTTCCCACTCACTACCCTGGGGAGTGTGTCTAGGATGCGCCCCTCGGATCCCCCAAACAGTCAGAGAATACCAGGATACAGCTTAGGGAGCGGACAGTTCACTAGCAACCTGGCCAGAAGTTAATGAGGGGGAGATATTTGGGATGAAAGTATTAATTTCCAAGCTGCTGCTGTACCATTTCAATCACAGGGCTTGAAGGAAAATGATAACCAAACACAGAGCAGAGAGAAAAAAAACACACCTACACTATTCCCCAGCCTCACCCCCTCCAAGCTCGCACCCCCCCCCCCCAGCCTCACCCCCTCCAAGCTCGCACCTCCCCTTCCCCCCCCCCCAAGCTCGCACCCCCCCTCGCACCCCCCAACCTAATCAAGCAACCTCACCCCCCCCAAACCTCACCCCTCCCCAAACCTCACCCCCCCCCAGCCTCACCCCCCCCAACCTCACCCCCCCCCAACACCTCACCCCCCCCCAACATCTCACCCCCCCCCCCCAAACATCTCACCCCCCCCCAACATCTCACCCCCCCCCCCCAACATCTCACCCCCCCCCCCCCCCCCAACCTCATAAAGCAACCTCACCCCCCAACCTCACCCACCAGCCTACCAGGAGCCAGTGGTTGGTTAAGAACAACATTAAAGGGACTTCCGGGTGCGGCGATGACCAGCTGAGTCGCACGTTTTGGCAGCTCCCTGTGAAACGGACTTTTGGGCTCTTGATAGGAGCCCCAACGGCAATTTTAACGGCTGAAAACACCGTGCGGTAAACCAGAAGGGTGTTCCCCCTGGACACGGATGGAAAAAGGAGAGGAAAGTGGCCGGATTGCAGCGGATCCTTTGGAACAACGGCAAGGAAGGCAAGCAGAAACCAAGATGGCGTCGGAAGGTGGCAGTTTCATATGGGGCCCCTGAACAACAAGAGTTTTTGAAACGCTGCGTGGAGGAGATAAAAAAGGAAATGAAGAAAGAGTTGTTGGCCCCGATATTACAGGCTATTGAAGGGCTGAAAGAGGAACAAAAGACCCAGGAGCAGGAGCTTCGGGTCGTGAAGGCGAAAGCAGCAGAGAATGAAAACGATATACAGGGCCTGGTGGTGAAGTCGGAGATACAGGAAGCACACCAGAAACGATCTGTGGAGAGGTTGGAGGCACTGGAAAATAACGCAAGGAGGAACAACTTGAGGATTCTTGGCCTTCCTGAAGGTGTGGAGGGGGCGGACGTCGGGGCATATGTGAGCACGATGCTGCACTCGTTAATGGGAGTGGAGGCCCCGACGGGTCCGTTGGAGGTGGAGGGAGCATACCGAGTTATGGTGCGAGGATCGAGAGCAGGAGAAGCTCCCAGAGCCATAGTGGTGAGATTTCTCCGTTTTAAGGATAGAGAAATGGTCCTTAGATGGGCGAAGAAAACTCGGTGTAGTAAATGGGAGAACGCGGTGATCCGCGTCTATCAAGATTGGAGTGCGGAGGTGGCGAGAAGGAGGGCGAGCTTTAATCGGGCCAAAGCGGTACTTCACAAAAAAAAGATAAAGTTTGGAATGCTGCAACCGGCAAGACTGTGGGTCACATATCAAGGGAGGCACCACTACTTTGAGACGGCGGATGAAGCGTGGACTTTTATTGTAGAAGAAAAATTGGAATGATTGGACTACGAAAATGAACGTTTGGACAAAGTGGTGGGACGAGTGGGGGGGGGGGGGCGAAGAGGGATTGTATGATTAATCCTGCGGTATGGTAACTTTTCTTTCTCCCACAGGTGGTGATGGGGGGAGGTGGGGAGGGAGAGGAGATGGGGCGTTGGCCATGGGAGGCGGGGCCGAGGGAGAGGCGCGGGCTTGGTTCCCGCGCTATGATAATTATGGCGGGAATAGAGAAGCAGGAAGGAGGGGGCGCCGCACGGGGCGAGCCGTGATCACGGGGGGAAGCCGAGGTCAGCCAGAGTTTGCTGACTTCTGGGAGCAACATGGGGGGAGTAATTACGCTAGCCGGGGGGGGGGGGGGGGGGGGGGGGGTGGGGGGGGTGGGGGGGGGGGGGGGGGTGGGCGGGGGGGCACCGTCTGGGAGAAATACAGCTGCGTGGGAACTGGGCGAGAAGCTGGAAAAAGATGATGGCTAACCGGCAAGGGGGGGGGGGGGTGGGAAGCCCCCCAGCTCGGCTGATCACGTGGAACGTGAGGGGGCTTAACGGGCCGATAAAGAGGGCACGAGTACTCGCACACCTTAAGAAACTTAAAGCAGATGTGGTCATGTTACAGGAAACGCACCTGAAACTGATAGATCAGGTTAGGTTGCGCAAAGGATGGGTAGGGCAGGTGTTCCATTCGGGGCTGGATGCGAAAAACAGGGGGGTGGCTATATTAGTGGGGAAGCGGGTAATGTTCGAGGCAAAGACTATAGTGGCGGATAACGGGGGCAGATACGTGATGGTGAGTGGCAAATTACAGGGAGAGATGGTGGTGTTGGTAAACGTGTATGCCCCGAATTGGGACGATGCCAATTTTATGAGGCGAATGCTAGGACGCATCCCAGACCTAGAGACCGGAAAGCTGATAATGGGGGGAGACTTTAACACGGTGTTGGAACCAAGGCTGGATAGGTCGAAGTCCAGGACTGGTAGGAGGCCGGCAGCAGCCAAGGTGCTTAAGGATTTTATGGAGCAGATGGGAGGGGTGGACCCGTGGAGATTCAGTAGACCTAGGAGTAAGGAGTTCTCGTTTTTCTCCTATGTCCATAAAGTCTATTCACGCATAGACTTTTTTGTGTTGGGTAGGGCATTGATCCCGAGGGTGAGGGGAACGGAATATACGGCTATAGCCATTTCGGATCATGCCCCACACTGGGTAGACTTGGAGATAGGGGAGGAAACAAGAGGGCGTCCACCCTGGAGAATGGACATGGGACTAATGGTGGATGAGGGTGTGTGCTTAAGGGTGAGGGGATGCATTGAAAAGTACTTGGAACTCAATGACAATGGGGAGGTTCAGGTGGGAGTGGTCTGGGAGGCGGTGGTTAGGGGGGAGCTGATATCAATAAGGACACATAAAGGGAAGCAGGAGAGTAAGGAACGGGAGCGGTTGTTGCAAGAACCTTTGAGGGTGGACAGACAGTATGCGGAAGCACCGGAGGAGGGACTGTATAGGGAAAGGCAAAGGCTGCATGTGGAATTTAACTTGCTGACCACAGGCACTGCAGAGGCACAATGGAGGAAGGCGCAGGGTGTACAGTATGAATATGGAGAGAAGGCGAGCAGATTGCTGGCACACCAATTGAGGAAAAGGGGAGCAGCGAGGGAAATAGGGGGGGTGAGAGACGAAGATGGAGAGACGGAGCGGGGAGCGGAGAGAGTGAATGAAGTGTTTAAGACATTTTATAAAAAATTGTATGAAGCTCAACCCCCGGATGGGAGGGAGAGAATGATGGAGTTTTTGGATCGGCTGGAAATTCCCAAGGTGGAAGAGCAGGAAAGGATGGGATTGGGAGCACAGATCACGGTAGAAGAAGTGGTGAAAGGAATTAGGAACATGCAGACGGGAAAGGCTCCGGGACCGGACGGATTCCCAGTTGAATTTTACAGAAAATATTTGGACTTGCTCGCCCCGCTACTGACGAGGACCTTTAACGAGGCAAAGGAAAGGGGACAACTGCCCCCGACTATGTCAGAAGCAACGATATCGCTTCTTTTAAAGAAGGAAAAGGATCCGCTACAATGCGGGTCCTACAGACCAATCTCCCTCCTCAATGTAGATGCCAAGGTCTTGGCCAAGGTAATGGCAATGAGAATAGAGGAATGGGTCCCGGGGGTGGTTCATGAGGACCAAACTGGGTTTGTGAAGGGGAGACAGCTGAACACGAACATACGGAGGTTGTTAGGGGTAATGATGATGGCCCCACCAGAGGGGGAAACGGAGATAGTAGTGGCGATGGATGCCGAGAAAGCATTTGATAGAGTGGAGTGGGATTATCTGTGGGAGGTGTTGAGGAGATTTGAGTTCGGAGAGGGGTATGTTAGATGGGTGCAGCTGTTGTATAGGGCCCCAGTGGCGAGTGTGGTCACGAATGGACGGGGATCGGCATATTTTCGGCTCCATAGAGGGACAAGGCAGGGATGTCCTCTGTCCCCATTACTGTTTGCACTGGCGATTGAGCCCCTGGCGATAGCGCTGAGAGGTTCCAAGGGATGGAGGCGAATACTTAGGGGAGGAGAAGAACACCGGACATCTTTATATGCGGATGATCTGCTACTATATGTGGCGGATCCAGCGGAGGGGATGCCAGAAATAATGCGGATACTTGGGGAGTTTGGGGATTTTTCAGGGTATAAATTGAACATGGGGAAGAGTGAGCTGTTTGTGGTGCATCCAGGGGAGCAGAGTAGGGAAATAGAAGACCTACCGTTGAGGAAGGTAACAAGAGACTTTCGTTACCTGGGGATCCAGATAGCTAAGAATTGGGGCACATTGCACAGGCTAAATTTGACGCGGTTGGTGGAACAGATGGAGGAAGATTTCAAGAGATGGGATATGGTAGCATTGTCAATGGCAGGGAGGGTGCAGGCGATTAAGATGGTGGTCCTCCCGAGATTCCTCTTTGTGTTTCAGTGTCTCCCGGTGGTGATCACGAAGGCTTTTTTCAAAAGGATAGAAAAGAGTATCATGGGTTTTGTTTGGGCCGGGAAGACTCCGAGAGTGAGGAAGGGATTCTTACAGCGTAGTAGGGATAGGGGGGGGGGGGCTGGCACTACCGAGCCTAAGTGAGTATTATTGGGCCGCTAATATTTCAATGGTGAGTAAGTGGATGGGAGAGGAGGAAGGAGCGGCGTGGAAGAGATTAGAGAGGGCGTCCTGTAGGGGGACCAGCCTGCAGGCTATGGTGACAGCCCCATTGCCGTTCTCACCAAGGAACTATACCACGAGTCCGGTGGTGGTAGCTACACTGAAGATTTGGGGACAGTGGAGACGACATAGGGGAAAGACCGGAGCACTGGGGGGGTCCCCGATAAGAAACAACCATAGGTTTGCCCCGGGGGGAATGGATGGGGGATATGGAATGTGGCAAAGAGCAGGTATAACGCAATTGAAAGATCTATTTGTGGATGGGAAGTTTGCGAGTCTGGGAGCGCTGACCGAGAAATATGGGTTGCCCCAAGGGAATGCATTCAGGTACATGCAATTGAGGGCTTTTGCGAGGCAACAGGTGAGGGAATTCCCGCAGCTCCCGACACAAGAGGTGCAGGACAGAGTCATCTCAAAGAAATGGGTGGGGGACGGTAAGGTGTCGGATATATATAGGGAAATGAGAGACGAAGGGGAGACTATGATGGACGAACTAAAAGGGAAATGGGAAGAAGAGCTAGGGGAGGAGATTGAGGAGGGGATGTGGGCAGATGCCCTAAACAGGGTAAACTCGTCGTCCTCGTGCGCCAGGCTAAGCCTGATTCAGTTCAAGGTATTACACAGGGCACATATGACTGGAACACGGCTCAGTAAATTTTTTGGGGTGGAGGATAGGTGTGCGAGGTGCTCGAGAAGCCCAGCGAATCATACCCATATGTTTTGGTCATGCCCGGCACTACAGGGGTTTTGGATGGGGGTGACAAAGGTGCTTTCGAAAGTAGTAGGAGTCCGGGTCGAACCAAGCTGGGGGTTGGCTATATTTGGGGTTGCACAAGAGCCGGGAGTGCAGGAGGCGAAAGAGGCCGATGTTTTGGCCTTTGCGTCCCTAGTAGCCCGGCGCAGAATATTGCTAATGTGGAAAGAAGCCAAGCCCCCGGGGGTGGAGACCTGGATAAATGTTATGGCGGGGTTCATAAAGTTGGAGCGGATTAAGTTCGTCCTAAGAGGGTCGGCTCAAGGGTTTACTAGGCGGTGGCAACCGTTCGTCGAATATCTTGCGGAAAGATAGATAGGGGAGAACAAAGAAGGCAGCAGCAGCGGCCCAGGACTTGGGGGGGGGGGGGGGGGGGGGCTGAGACAAGGCAGTTGCCAATTAGGGCTAGCTTTTATTTTATTTTTTTTGTTATTTAATATTTATTTATTTGTTGTTGTTTTTGTTTAAATTTAAAAAGGTCATTATTATCTGTATTGTTACAATGTTGTGTAAAAGATGCACAATGTACTGTGTTGGTTGACCAAAAATTTTCAATAAAATATTATTTTTAAAAAAAAGAACAACATTAAACAAATGTGAGGTTTATGAAACCACATCAGGTTGTGCCACTGAGCAGCAACAGGCAAGTGGTTTAACAGCTTCCACCCCGGGCCAGTACTGCTCGCACTCACCCAGGAGACAGCAATGTTTGTGGGAGAGCTCCCCATCAAAGCTTTGGAGAATGTGGAAAGGGAAGGTGGGGAGATCAGTAACGACAAGAGCCCAGGACCCTGATTTCTCTTCAGGACTCGTGGTGTATATATTTTTTAAAACTTCATTCTCGACAAGTGGGTGTTCCCATGGTGTCAGCTGCCCTGGTCCTTCTCGAGGTATAGGTTACAGATTTGGACGGTGATGTCAGAGTGCGTGGGAATTGGGCAAGAGCAACAGTGTGCTAATTTGTGAAGCTTTCAATGGTTCAACACCCTGTCTGACTGTCAGGTCTCAAATCTGAACAACGGGCAGAAATCTTCCTCTGTGGAATCCGTACCCCAGACACAGAATGAAATTCAAGTTTTAACGCAGCTTTTGATCCATTTCCAACTGAAAGATCTGTTCAAATGTGAGAATCAAGACTTGGGTAGCACGGTAGCACAGTGAATCATAGAATTTACAGTGCAGGAGGGCATTCGGCCCATTGAATCTGCACCGGCCCTTACAAAGAGCACCCTACTGAAGCATACGTATCTACCCTATCCCCGTAACCCCCACTTACCCCCAAAACCCAAATGTTTTGGACACAAAAGGAAATTTAGCATGTCCAATCCACCTAACCCGCACATCTTTGGACTGTGGGAGGAAACCGGAGGAAACCCACGCAGACACAGGGAGAAGTGCAGACTCCGCACAGGCAGTCACCCAGCCAGGAATCGAACCTGGGACCCTGGAGCTGTGAAGCAACAGTGCTAACCACTATGCTGCCCAGCAACAGGGGCTAGCGCTGTTGCTTCACAGCGCCTGTAGTTCCAGGGAACTACAGGCCGGCGAGCCTTACATCAGTGGTAGGGAAATTACTGGAGAGAATTCTTCGAGACAGGATCTACTCCCATTTGGAAGCAAATGGACGTATTAGTGAGAGGCAGCATGGTTTTGTGAAGGGGAGGTCGTGACTCACTAACTTGATAAGAGTTTTTCGAGGAGGTCACAAAGATGATTGATGCAGGTAGGGCAGTGGATGTTGTCTATATGGACTTCAGTAAGGCCTTTGACAAGGTCCCTCATAGCAGACTGGTACAAAAGGTGAAGTCACACGGGATCAGGGGTGAGCTGGCAAGATGGATACAGAACTGGCTTGGCCATAGAAGGCAGAGAGTAGCAATGGAAGGGTGCTTTTCTGATTGGAGAGCTCTGACGAGTGCTGTTCCTCAGGGATCAGTGCTGGTACCATTGCTGTTCGTTGTATAAATAAATGATTTGGAGGAAATTGTAACTGGTCTGATTAGTAAGTTTGCAAACGACACAAAGGTTGGTGGAATTGCGGATAGCGATGAGGACTGTCAGAGGATACAGCAGGATTTAGATTGTTTGGAGACTTGGGCGGAGAGACGGCAGATGGAGTTTAATCCGGACAAATGTGAGGTAATGCATTTTGGAAGGTCTAATGCAGGTCGGGAATATACAGTGAATGGTAGAACCCTCAAGAGTATTGAAAGTCAAAGAGATCTAGGTGTACAGTCCACAGGTCACTGAAAGGGTCAACACAGGTGGAGAAGGTAGTCAAGAAGGCATACGGCATGCTTGCCTTCATTGGCCGGGGCATTGAGTATAAGAATTGGCAAGTCATGTTGCAGCTGTACAGAACCTTAGTTAGACCACACTTGGGAGTATAGTGTTCAATTCTGGTCACCACACTACCAGAAGGATGTGGAGGCTTTAGAGAGGGTGCAGAAGAGATTTACCTGGAATGGAGGGCATTAGTTATGAAGAGAAGTTGAATAAACTCTGTTTGTTCTCACTGGAACGACGGAGGTTGAGGGGCGACCTGATAGAGGTCTACAAAATTAAGAGGGGCATAGACAGAGTGGATAGTCAGAGGCTTTTTCCCAGGGTAGAGGGGTCAATTACTTGGGGGCATAGGTTTTTTTTTTTTACAGAGAGTAGTGGGTGCCTGGAACTCGCTTTCGGAGGAGGTGGTGGAAGCAGGGACGATAGTGACATTTAAGGGACATCTTGACAAATACATGAATAGGATGTTAATAGAGGGCTACGGACCCAGAAGTGCAGAAGATTTTAGTTTAGACGGGCAGCATGGTCGGCACGGGCTTGGAGGGCCGAACGGCCTGTTCCTGTGCTGTACTTTTTGTGTTCTTTGATCAGGGTCCCAGGTTCGATTCCCGGCTTGGGTCACTGTTTGTGCAGAGTCTGCACGTTCTCCCTGTGTCTGCGTGGGTTTCCTCCGGGAGCTCTGGTTTCCTCCCACAAGTCCCGAAAGACGTGCTGTTAGGTGAATTAGACATTCTGAATTCCCCCTCTGTGTACCCGAACAGGCGCCAGAATGTGGTGACTAGGGGTTTTCTTACAGTAATTTTGTGGCAGTGTTAATGTAAGCCTACTTGTGACACTAATAAAGATTACTAAAACCTTCCCCTTTCTAGAGTACCATACCTGGAAGACGGTCTGTTGGAGGATTGACTCGCTCGCGAGCTGGGTCGACTGGTCTTCTCTCTCTCAGGTTCCTTGTAACTCACATTACTGGCGTCATACCTGCCATATCGACCATAACGGCGGTAGGGGTCATCCTGAAGAAACAGGCATTCGTTAACAACTGGATAACAGAGTGCAGACGGAGGCCATTCGGCCCATCGAGTCTGCACCGACCCACTTAAGCCCTCACTTCCACCCTATCCCCGTAACCCAATAACCCCTCCTAACCTTTTTGGTCACTAAGGGCAATTCATCATGGCCAATCCACCTACCCTGCACATTTTTGGACTGTGCGAGGAAACCGGAGCACCCGGAGGAAACCCACGCAGACACGGGGAGAACGTTCAGACTCCGCACAGACAGTGACCCAAGCCGGGAATCGAACCTGGGACCCTGGTGCTGTGAAGCCACAGTGCTATCTACTTGTGCTACCGTGCTGCCCGTGCACCAGCAACAAAATAATACCAGCTTCAACTGGTTCTGTGGTTATGCATTAATTAATCACCATCACTAAAACAAATGATGTGGTTATCATCACATTGCTGTGTGTGGGATCTTGCTGTGTGCAAATTGGCTGCTGTGTTTCCTACAAAACATGTGACTATACTTCAAAAACGACTTCACTGGCTGTAATGCGCTTTTGCAAGTCCGGAGGTCACAAAAAGCACTGTGTAAATGGAGGGCCTCTTATTTCCTCTGGTTGCCCAATCTGATTCAAACAACACAACCTGCAAAGGATTCCCCCCCTTGACCAGTTTTCTTTCCTTATGCGTAAATCACTGACAGTGGGGAGAATGGTTAATAAAGCAAACAGTACCCTGGGCTTTATGAATAAAGGTATAAAGTACAAGAGCGAGGAAGTTATGTTGAATTTGTACAAGTCTGTTATTTCTGTCTCAGCTGGAGTATTTAATGTATCCAGTTTGGGAGGCCGCACTTTCGGACGGATGTGAGAGGGTGTGGAGAAGATTCCCGAGAATGGTTCCAGGAATGAGAAACTTTAAGCACGGAACTAAATGCAGAGTAAAGCTCCCTCTACACTGTCCCCATCAAACACTCCCAGGACAGGCACAGCACAGGGTTAGATACAGAGTAAAGCCCCCTCTACACTGTCCCCATCAAACACTCCCAGGACAGGTACAGCACGGGGTTAGATACAGAGTAAAGCTCCCTCTACACTGTCCCCATCAAACACTCCCAGGACAGGCACAGCACAGGGTTAGATACAGAGTAAAGCCCCCTCTACACTGTCCCCATCAAACACTCCCAGCACAGGTACAGCACAGGGTTAGATACAGAGTAAAGCCCCCTCTACACTGTCCCCATCAAACACTCCCAGCACAGGTACAGCACGGGGTTAGATACAGAGTAAAGCTCCCCCTACACTGTCCCCATCAAACACTCCCAGGACAGGTACAGCACGGGGTTAGATACAGAGTAAAGCTCCCTCTACACTGTCCCCATCAAACACTCCCAGGACAGGTACAGCACGGGGTTAGATACAGAGTAAAGCTCCCTCTACTCTGTCCCCAACAAACACTCCCAGGACAGGTACAGCACGGGGTTAGATACAGAGTAAAGCTTCCTCTACACTGTCCCCATCAAACACTCCCAGGACAGGTACAGCACGGGGTTAGATACAGAGTAAAGCTCCCTCTACACTGTCCCCATCAAACACTCCCAGGACATGTACAGCACGGGGTTAGAGACAGAGTAAAGCTCACTCTACACTGTCCCCATCAAACACTCCCAGGACAGGTACAGCACGGGGTTAGATACAGAGTAAAGCTCCCTCTACTCTGTCCCCAACAAACACTCCCAGGACAGGTACAGCACAGGGTTAGATACAGAGTAAAGCTCCCTCTACACTGTTCCCATCAAACACTCCCAGGACAGGTACAGCACGGGGTTAGATACAGAGTAAAGCTCCCTCTACACTGTCCCCATCAAACACTCCCAGGACAGGTACAGCACGGGGTTAGATACAGAGTAAAGCTCACTCTACACTGTCCCCATCAAACACTCCCAGCACAGGTACAGCACGGGGTTAGATACAGAGTAAAGCTCCCTCTACACTGTCCCCATCAAACACTCCCAGGACAGGTACAGCACGGGGTTAGATACAGAGTAAAGCTCCCTCTACACTGTCCCCATCAAACACTCCCAGGACAGGTACAGCACGGGGTTAGATACAGAGTAAAGCTCCCTCTACACTGTCCCCATCAAACACTCCCAGGACAGGTACAGCACGGGGTTAGACACAGAGTAAAGCTCCCTCTACTCTGTCCCCAACAAACACTCCCAGGACAGGTACAGCACAGGGTTAGATACAGAGTAAAGCTCCCTCTACACTGTCCCCATCAAACACTCCCAGGACAGGTACAGCACGGGGTTAGATACAGAGTAAAGCTCCCTCTACACTGTCCCCAACAAACACTCCCAGGACAGGTACAGCACGGGGTTAGATACAGAGTAGAGTAAAGCTCCCTCTACACTGTCCCCAACAAACACTCCCAGGACAGGTACAGCACAGGGTTAGATACAGAGTAAAGCTTCCTCTACACTGTCCCCATCAAACACTCCCAGGACAGGTACAGCACGGGGTTAGTTACAGAGTAAAGCTCCCTCTACACTGTCCCCAACAAACACTCCCAGGACAGGTACAGCACGGGGTTAGGTACAGAGTAAAGCTTCCTCTACACTGTCCCCATCAAACACTCCCAGGACAGGTACAGCACGGGGTTAGATACAGGGTAAAGCTTCCTCTACACTGTCCCCAACAAACACTCGCAGGACAGGTACAGCACGGGGTTAGGTACAGAGTAAAGCTCCCTCAACACTGTCCCCATCAAACACTCCCAGGACAGGTACAGCACGGCGTTAGATACAGAGTAAAGCTCCCTCTACACTGTCCCCAACAAACACTCCCAGGACAGGTACAGCACGGGGTTAGATACAGAGTAAAGCTCCCTCTACACTGTCCCCATCAAACACTCCCAGGACAGGTACAGCACGGGGTTAAATACAGAGTAAAGCTCCCTCTACACTGTCCCCATCAAACACTCCCAGGACAGGTACAGCACGGGGTTAGATACAGAGTAAAGCTCCCTCTACACTGTCTCCATCAAACAATCCCAGGACAGGTACAGCATAGGGTTAGATACGGAGTAAAGCTCCCTCTACACTGTCCCCATCAAACACACCCAGGACAGGTGCAGCACGGGATTAGATACAGAGTAAAGTCCCTCTACACTGTCCCCATCAAACACTCCCAGGACAGGGAAAACACAGGGTTAGATTCAGAGTAAAGCTCCCTCTACACTGTCCCCATCAAACACTCCCAGGACAGGTACAGCACGGGGTTAGATACAGAGTTACGCTCCCTCTACACTGTTCCCATCAAACACTCCCAGGACAGGTACAGCACAGGGTTAGATACAGAGTAAAGCTCCCTCTACACTGTCCCCATCAAACACTCCCAGGACAGGTACAGCACGGGGTTAGATACAGAGTAAAGCTCCCTCTACACTGTCCCCAACAAACACTCCCAGGACAGGTACAGCACGGGGTTAGATACAGAGTAAAGCTCCCTCTACACTGTCCCCATCAAACACTCCCAGGACAGGTTCTGCACGGGGTTAGATTCAGAGTAAAGCTCCCTCTACACTGTCCCCATCAAACACTCCCAGGACAGGTTCTGCACGGGGTTAGATTCAGAGTAAAGATCCCTCTACACTGTCCCCATCAAACACTCCCAGGACAGGTACAGCATGGGGTTAGATACAGAGTAAAGCTCCCTCTACACTGTCCCCATCAAACACTCCCAGGACAGGTACAGCATGGGGTTAGATACAGAGTAAAGCTCCCTCTACACTGACCCCATCAAACACTCCCAGGACAAGTACAGCACGGGTTTAGGTACAGAGTAAAGCTCCCTCTACACTGTCCCCATCAAACACTCCCAGGACAGGTGCAGCACGGGGTTAGATACAGAGTAAAGCTCCCTCTACACTGTCCCCATCAAACATTTCCAGGACAGGTACAGCACTGGGTTAGATACAGAGTAAAGCTCATTCTACACTGTCCCCATCAAACACTCCCAGGACAGGTACAGCACGGGGTTAGATACAGAGTACAGCTCCCTCTACACTGTCCCCATCAAACACTCCCAGGACAGGTACAGCACGGGGTTAGATACAGAGTAAAGCTCCCTCTACACAGTCCAAATCAAACACTACCAGGACAGGTGCAGCACGGGATTAGATACAGAGTAAAGCCCCTCTCCACTGTCCCCATCAAACACTCCCAGGACAGGGAAAACACGGGGTTAGATTCAGAGTAAAGCTCCCTCTACACTGTCCCCATCAAACACTCCCAGGACAGGTACAGCACAGGGTTAGATACAGAGTAAAGCTCCCTCTACACTGTCCCCATCAAACAATCCCAGGACAGGTACAGCACGGGGTTAGATACAGAGTAAAGCTCCCTCTACACTGTCCCCAACAAACACTCCCAGGACAGGTACAGCACGGGGTTAGATACAGAGTAAAGCTTCCTCTACACTGTCCCCATCAAACACTCCCAGGACAGGTACAGCACGGGGTTAGATACAGAGTAAAGCTCCCTCTACACTGTCCCCATCAAACACTCCCAGGACATGTACAGCACGGGGTTAGAGACAGAGTAAAGCTCACTCTACACTGTCCCCATCAAACACTCCCAGGACAGGTACAGCACGGGGTTAGATACAGAGTAAAGCTCCCTCTACTCTGTCCCCAACAAACACTCCCAGGACAGGTACAGCACAGGGTTAGATACAGAGTAAAGCTCCCTCTACACTGTTCCCATCAAACACTCCCAGGACAGGTACAGCACGGGGTTAGATACAGAGTAAAGCTCCCTCTACACTGTCCCCATCAAACACTCCCAGGACAGGTACAGCACGGGGTTAGATACAGAGTAAAGCTCACTCTACACTGTCCCCATCAAACACTCCCAGCACAGGTACAGCACGGGGTTAGATACAGAGTAAAGCTCCCTCTACACTGTCCCCATCAAACACTCCCAGGACAGGTACAGCACGGGGTTAGATACAGAGTAAAGCTCCCTCTACACTGTCCCCATCAAACACTCCCAGGACAGGTACAGCACGGGGTTAGATACAGAGTAAAGCTCCCTCTACACTGTCCCCATCAAACACTCCCAGGACAGGTACAGCACGGGGTTAGACACAGAGTAAAGCTCCCTCTACTCTGTCCCCAACAAACACTCCCAGGACAGGTACAGCACAGGGTTAGATACAGAGTAAAGCTCCCTCTACACTGTCCCCATCAAACACTCCCAGGACAGGTACAGCACGGGGTTAGATACAGAGTAAAGCTCCCTCTACACTGTCCCCAACAAACACTCCCAGGACAGGTACAGCACGGGGTTAGATACAGAGTAGAGTAAAGCTCCCTCTACACTGTCCCCAACAAACACTCCCAGGACAGGTACAGCACAGGGTTAGATACAGAGTAAAGCTTCCTCTACACTGTCCCCATCAAACACTCCCAGGACAGGTACAGCACGGGGTTAGTTACAGAGTAAAGCTCCCTCTACACTGTCCCCAACAAACACTCCCAGGACAGGTACAGCACGGGGTTAGGTACAGAGTAAAGCTTCCTCTACACTGTCCCCATCAAACACTCCCAGGACAGGTACAGCACGGGGTTAGATACAGGGTAAAGCTTCCTCTACACTGTCCCCAACAAACACTCGCAGGACAGGTACAGCACGGGGTTAGGTACAGAGTAAAGCTCCCTCAACACTGTCCCCATCAAACACTCCCAGGACAGGTACAGCACGGCGTTAGATACAGAGTAAAGCTCCCTCTACACTGTCCCCAACAAACACTCCCAGGACAGGTACAGCACGGGGTTAGATACAGAGTAAAGCTCCCTCTACACTGTCCCCATCAAACACTCCCAGGACAGGTACAGCACGGGGTTAAATACAGAGTAAAGCTCCCTCTACACTGTCCCCATCAAACACTCCCAGGACAGGTACAGCACGGGGTTAGATACAGAGTAAAGCTCCCTCTACACTGTCTCCATCAAACAATCCCAGGACAGGTACAGCATAGGGTTAGATACGGAGTAAAGCTCCCTCTACACTGTCCCCATCAAACACACCCAGGACAGGTGCAGCACGGGATTAGATACAGAGTAAAGTCCCTCTACACTGTCCCCATCAAACACTCCCAGGACAGGGAAAACACAGGGTTAGATTCAGAGTAAAGCTCCCTCTACACTGTCCCCATCAAACACTCCCAGGACAGGTACAGCACGGGGTTAGATACAGAGTTACGCTCCCTCTACACTGTTCCCATCAAACACTCCCAGGACAGGTACAGCACAGGGTTAGATACAGAGTAAAGCTCCCTCTACACTGTCCCCATCAAACACTCCCAGGACAGGTACAGCACGGGGTTAGATACAGAGTAAAGCTCCCTCTACACTGTCCCCAACAAACACTCCCAGGACAGGTACAGCACGGGGTTAGATACAGAGTAAAGCTCCCTCTACACTGTCCCCATCAAACACTCCCAGGACAGGTACAGCATGGGGTTAGATACAGAGTAAAGCTCCCTCTACACTGACCCCATCAAACACTCCCAGGACAAGTACAGCACGGGTTTAGGTACAGAGTAAAGCTCCCTCTACACTGTCCCCATCAAACACTCCCAGGACAGGTGCAGCACGGGGTTAGATACAGAGTAAAGCTCCCTCTACACTGTCCCCATCAAACATTTCCAGGACAGGTACAGCACTGGGTTAGATACAGAGTAAAGCTCCCTCTCCACTGTCCCCATCAAACACTCCCAGGACAGGGAAAACACGGGGTTAGATTCAGAGTAAAGCTCCCTCTACACTGTCCCCATCAAACACTCCCAGGACAGGTACAGCACAGGGTTAGATACAGAGTAAAGCTCCCTCTACACTGTCCCCATCAAACAATCCCAGGACAGGTACAGCACGGGGTTAGATACAGAGTAAAGCTCCCTCTACACTGTCCCCAACAAACACTCCCAGGACAGGTACAGCACGGGGTTAGATACAGAGTAAAGCTCCCTCTACACTATCCCCATCAAACACTCCCAGGACAGGTTCTGCACGGGGTTAGATTCAGAGTAAAGCTCCCTCTACACTGTCCCCATCAAACACTCCCAGGACAGGTTCTGCACGGGGTTAGATTCAGAGTAAAGCTCCCTCTGCACTGTCCCCATCAAACACTCCCAGGACAGGTGCAGCACGGGGTTAGATACAGAGTAAAGCTCCCTCTACACTGTCCCCATCAAACACTCCCAGGACAGGTACAGCATGGGGTTAGATACAGAGTAAAGCTCCCTCTACACTGTCCCCATCAAACACTCCCAGGACAGGTACAGCACGGGGTTAGGTACAGAGTAAAGCTCCCTCTGCACTGTCCCTATCAAACACTCCCAGGACAGGTACAGCATGGGGTTAGATACAGAGTAAAGCTCCCTCTACACTGTCCCCATCAAACACTCCCAGGACAGGTACAGCACGGGGTTAGATACAGAGTAAAGCTCCCTCTACACTGACCCCATCAAACACTCCCAGGACAAGTACAGCACGGGTTTAGGTACAGAGTAAAGCTCCCTCTACACTGTCCCCATCAAACACTCCCAGGACAGGTACAGCACAGGGTTAGATACAGAGTAAACCTCCCTCTACACTGTCCCCATCAAATGCAGATCGGGCGTGTGAGAGAGGATGCAAGAGTGAGAGAAAGCGCGCACACGCGTGAGAGAGAGCGAGGTAGCAGAATTACCTGGTAGTACAGGTGGTTGCCTCTGGAGTCCATCAATGGGTAAGATATTTGTTGGCCAACTCTAGGGTCCAGGGATGGTGGGTACGATGGGTAAGGCACGGCATAAGGCTGTTGAGGGTCTGCACCATAATCCTGGCACATGTACGGGTAAGTGTAACCATAAGCTGGGTGTGGCTGCGACGGGGGGTATGGGTGCTGTGGCATCACCTCATGGATGGTGGGGGGTTGAAGAACGCCCGGTGCTGTTACTGGAGCTTCAGCCGCCAGTTGCTGCTGCGCCGGAGGCGGAGGGGGGCCTGACCCTGGATATCCATAACCTGCCGGTGGGTACTGCCCACTGACCGGCACAGACCCTACTAGGCGCTTGGACTGATCGTGAGCTGGTGGTGGAGGTGGCAATGCCTGCTGTCCAGTCACTGCAGCAATCGGCTGCTGCTGCTGCTGTTGGACGTCTGTGGTGACCTGCAGGTAGAAACCTGGTTTGTCGTTGGTGTAGAGCCCTGTGGTATAAGTGTGGCAGGGAGTAGGGTTCTGCGTGGCAGCCCCGAGTGGCAGGGAAGCCGCTGGATTAGTGCCAGCGACGGGCTGGTTGGGTGGAGGAGCGCGGTGCAGAGTGAAATCAAGCAGCTCACAGTTGGCCGATGAGCTGGGTTGATCAAACACTTGATTCTGTGTTTCGTCCTTGCTTCCATCGGCAGACGGGTGAAGATTGGAAGCTGGGGTGGTTACAGCTGCAGGAGGAGCTCGGCTTGATGGGGGGCTAGTGGGGGCAGCAGGGTCCGCTGTCGATGCTTCAGCGACTTGCCTTGGGTTGAGGCGACCGTCTGTGGCCAGGTTAAGTGGAGCCTGATCGTGCACCGATCCCTGTGCTGTGGTGACAAGGTCAGGGTTCAGCAGGACCGGAGTCGCAAAGGCGACACTTTGACCGTCGCCTTGATCTCGGAGAGGCCGCTCAGGACTGGGCAGATGGGGGGAGGTCTGAAGAGGCCGAGCGAGTAGCACGGGCGGGGTGGGCGAGGCTGGAGTTGGGACCAGGAGCGTGGCATAGCTGGGATTTGCCTGGATTTTCGGCACTTTGTCCTCTGTACCCTGGGGAGGGTTTTCCATATTTCCGAGAGGAGCAGGGTAGTTCAAACCCTTGCCACCATCTTCAGGTGGTTGCACCACCTCCACTGCAGGATCTTTGGCTGCTGCAGGCACGGCTGGAGCAGCTGGGGCCAGCATGATGCCAGCACAGAAGTTCGGCAGCTCACTCTGTGCCCATAGGGTGGCAGCTGGACTCTCCGACTTCACCCAGACACCAGACACCCTCGAGGAGGGTCGTTTGTGGGGCTCCTCTAATGCAGGCCGTGCCATGATCTCGGGGGTCCCTGTGCCAGGGTAGAGGCTTGAGTGGGGCCGGGGGACGTGGATGTTTTCCAGGTTGTCTGGTGGCTGTTCCAGGTTACCTGGGGAAATGTCCAATGGCCCAGCTCCGTGCCGCTGCCCCACGGCACTCACTGTTGATTGGTTCAGCTCCATCACCATCTTTGCCTGGTCCACTTCGACAGCTTTGATTGCCAGGTGGCCATGCGACCTGACCGGTTCGAACGAGCTGTTGGCACTGGCTTGGAAGGTGGCCGTGGGTTTGGGGGAGCTGAGGGCAGGAGGTTGGGACAGCTGGCTGTAGTACAAGGGCCGTCCGGCACTCTCCACCTCCTTGCCAGGGTGCAAAGGGTCTCGGCTCAGAGGAGAGGAGTCAATCTGCTCAAAGAAACGGGACGGGGTGTCTGTGGGAGGCTTCCCGCTTTCTTGCTGGATGAATGTGCTCATCTGGGCTTGGGATCTCCTTAAACTGGAACCGCTGCTGTGACTGGCGCTGCTGTGATTAGAGGAGATGCTGTCAGACCGCAGAGGGTGGTGGGCAGAGTCGGGGGTCGCGAGAGTTCGTGGTGGTCCTCCTCCTGCACCCACGTTTCTGGCAGAATGCAGCCCTGGGTTCACCAGCCCTGGCACAGGCTGGAATCCTGCTGGAATTCTGTCGGATTCACTGGGCAGGACTTCTTGGTTCTGGACAAATTCAGAATTTTCTTCATCCTCCATCACCAAACCCCCACCCTGGGGTACGGTATAATCTGTCGTTCCAGCAGGGTCCCCACCCCCTTGGCTGTAAACACCGCAGGGAGCGGGCGGGCGAGGACCTACGCCCCGGGGCTCTACGCCACCAGTACACAGGTCAGGCAGCTGCGGTGCGCTGAAGAATGGCCCGGTGCTGGGCTGAAAGGCATCTCCAAGGGTGGCACAGATCCCACTCTGCTGCTCAGGTACCAGAGTTTCTTCATTCTCCACTTCTCCCCCTTTGAAAAACATGGAGACAGTTCCTGGGTCAGAGGCAACTGGTGGACCCAAATGTGGAGCGGGGCAGCCAGCCTGGTGCCCAGGGAGAGGCACAGGATGCTGCTGGCACGGTTCTCGAGGGGGGCCAGGTGACCAGTCCTCTGACCGGGCACAGCCAGGGCTGGCGAAATTGTGTTGGAGCTGGGGGGGTTGGTGGAATGGAGGTGGTCGGCCAGCGTCGTGCCGCTCGGCTCCGGGAAACTGCGTGTGGGACTCCAGTGGTTGGGAGTGGTGCTGCTGGTAGTGGCTGCTGGCAGCCTGGTTTTGGTGAGGTGGGACAGGCGCTGGCTGAGGGGCGCAGTAACCCCCAAAACCTTGAGTCTGCGGGTCGCTGGGCTGAAAGTAGTTCTGGACAGACGGAGGCCGACTGCCGTGACTCGCCACCCACTGCGAGGAGGCAGAGGAGCCCGGCTGGTACGGCAGCGGGAAGCTGGGTGCAGGAGGAAAGGAATGGGGGTCTTGGCCCCCCTCCTGCCCATGGGGAGGCCTGGCCTGCAGGCGCGCCTGCACCATCTCGCTGTTCTCTGAGCCCAGCCCTGTGTGAAAATACGAGGGCTCTGGGGGCAGTCCCAGTCCAGCTTCAGCTCCTTGAAGAGGGGCAGCAGGGGAGAACTGACCAGCTTCACCAAACCGTGGCGCCGGGGGAAGCGGGGCCGGCGCACCATAGGGCTCACACCGTTCTCCCAGAGCAGCAGGCACTCCCGGAAACAAAACCTGCGCGTCTCCGAAAGCATCATTGGGCCAAGGCAGCTGACTGCCATCTTGCCGGCTGGGGAATTGGGGTCCACCGTTGACAGCGTTTTGCAGCGATGGTGAACCATCAGTCTGAGTAGTCCGGCCAAGCCCAAAAGGGTCAGTGACTGGTGGCAGTGTGGCAGGGCCCCCTGACTGGGGAGTATTGGGTCGCCTATAGGGAGCGTTCCGCCGGAAGATATTGTGGGCTCCTCCGCTCATGGGAGCTCCTGCGGTGCTGCTGGCACCCGGTGATGAACGGGGTGGCGGTGGCTGCATTGTCGGGTTCTGCATCGAGCTGCGGCGGCTGGAACACTATCTCCAAGGTGATGGGACCGTACCTTCTGGGGAGACAGAAACAGGCGATTAGTTTTACAGGAACAAGCACCACAGAAGATTCACAGTCTGAGAATAGCAAAACTGGCAGCACATTGATGCAGAACTACATCAAACCCAATATGGAAGAAATAAAGACTGGCTTGTATTTTTATAGTACCTGTTACAACTGCAGGTCATCAGAGTTCTAGAGCCCATCTCCGTAGCCCAACACCTCCCCTCCATCTCTGTAACCTACCCTTGCCCAACACATCCCCTCCATCTCTGTAACCTACCCTTGCCCAACACCTCCCCTCCATCTCTGTAACCTCCCCTAGCCCAACACCTCCCCTCCATCTCTGTAACCTCCCCTAGCCTGATACCCCCACCCCCGCCCGCTCCCCCCAGAATCAACAAGAATCTGACAAACCCGTCTCCCCTCTTGTCTAGAAAGCATCAGCCCTCAGATAGAGCTGCCACGGTTACTAGACGACTCAGAGTATCTTCCTCCTAAACCTCACCAGCTCCATGAACCATCAATGCCTTTGGTCATGTAATAGTCTCTCCTTCAGCACGCATGAGACAAATGAATATTAGAAAGAGGCCCAAAGTTTTCAGTCAGCAGTGGCATTTATTGCTGACCTTGAAGAAAGATTTAGTGAAGCGTATGATGCGGACTTCCCCTTTTCCCCATCTCAGCTCAAATCTCCTCCCACTCAAAAGGGAATACCCCTCTTCCTCCAGCAACCATAATGTAATCAGGTAGGGAAAGCAGCCAATCACATTGAAGCATTCTCAGACAAAAACCTTGTTAAAAGTTCTGATCGTCTTCTGCTGTTGAATAATTACATTTTACAGACAGCGAAATGAATGATTGAGACATATTCACTGGGTTAGGGTAGAAATTGAAATATCAAACAAACTTTAAAAAGTATTTGAAAAATTTGGAATAATTGTGGAGAAAGACGTCATTTTTTAAAACTTGTGTCAGGGCCAGAAAGATTTTTCAGCAGTAATTATTAAGTCATCAAATCACTAAAACTCCAGTTACATCTCACTCAACGAGACAGAACAGCTTTAACAGGGAGGCTAATGAGCACAAAACAAGTTCTCGTCAAAACGCGGCAGGTGGCACAGTGGTTAGCACGGCTGCCGCACAGCACCAGGGACCCGGGATCAATTCCAGCCTCGGGTGTGTGTGCGGAGTCTGCACGTTCTCCCCGTGGGTGCGTGGGTTTCCTCCGGGTGCTCCAGTTCCCTCCCAGTCCAAAGATGTGCAGGTTATGTGGATTGGATTTGATAAATTGCCCTTAGTGTCTAAGTATTATAGATGGGATTACGGGAATAGAGCGGGGGATTAGGCCCAGGCAGGGTGCTGTTTCAGAGGGTTGGTGCAGACTCGATGGGCTGAATGGCCTCCTTCTGCACTGTAGGGATTGCAAGATTCTAATTGGGTGATTTCTAGCTGGTTGCAAACTGTACAGACAGCACATTCGAGATTTTTATGTTTATGCATATCTGGACTCCTGAAGTCGCCATCAGCTTCAGCGAGAGAATAACCCGAACAATTTCACCATCATTGATACTGCAAAATATAGGCCCCGGAAGAGTGCAGTTCAGCTGGAGGTCAATCGAACGGACCATTGTGTAGGTTCTTCCAAAGAGCAAATCAGTTAATCCCACTCCTGCCCATTTTTTTCATGCAAACTTTTTCTCCTTCAGGTATTTATTTAATTTGCTTTTGGAGGCTGTAACTGAATCCGTTTCCCCTGCCCTTTCAAACAGTGCAATCCAAACCCTGACCCACTCGTTATGTCCCTCATTTTCTGTTTCTCATGTTGCCTCTGGTTCGTTTACCAATCAGTTTAGAACCTTGCCCTCTTATTATCAACTCTTCAGTTTACGGAAACCGTTTCGCTTAACCCATTCCATCTAAACCCTTTCAGGATTTTGAACAACCTAATCTCCTCAGTTCTTCCCCTACATGCAAGAACAGTCCCTGCTGCTCCAGTCTTTCCTCACAACTGTAATCGCTCAAAGAACATAGAAAGATACAGCACAGAACAGGCCCTTCGGCCCACGATGTTGTGCCGAACCTTTGTCCTAGATTAATCATAGATCATAGAATTTACAGTGCAGAAGGAGGCCATTCGGCCCGTCGAGTCTGCACCGGCTCCTGGAAAGAGCACCCTACCCAAAGGTCAACACCTCCACCCTATCCCCATAACCCAGTAACCCCACCCAACACTAAGGGCAATTCTTGGACACTAAGGGCAATTTATCATGGCCAATCCACCTAACCTGCACATCTTTGGACTGTGGGAGGAAACCGGAGCACCCGGAGGAAACCCACACACATATGGGTGGGATATGCAGACTCCGCACAGACAGTGACCCAAGCCAGAATCGAACTGGGACCCTGGAGCTGTGAAGCAATTGTGCTATCCACAATGCTACCGTGCTGCCCTTAAGAACAAATTAATCTACACTATATCATTCTACCGTAATCCATGTACCTATCCAATAGCTGCTTGAAGGTCCCTAATGTTTCCGACTCAACTACTTCCACAGGCAGTGCATTACATGCCCCCACTACTCTCTGGGTAAAGAACCTACCTCTGACATCCCCCCTATATCTTCCAAATTCACCTTAAATTTACGACCCCTTGTAATGGTTTGTTCCACCCGGGGAATTCATATTTGTCCTTCCAAAATGGACAACCTCACACTTTTCAGGGTTAAACTCCATCTGCCACTTCTCAGCCCAGCTCTGCAGCTATGTCTCTTTGCAGCCGACAACAGCCCTCCTCACTATCCACAACTCCACCAATCTTCGTGTCGTCTGCAAATTTACTGACCCACCCTTCAACTCCCTCATCCAAGTCATTAATGAAAATCACAAACAGCAGAGGACCCAGAACTGATCCCTGCGGTATGCCACTGGTAACTGGGATCCAGGTTGAATATTTGCCATCCACCACCACTCTCTGACTTCTATCGGTTAGCCAATTCGTTATCCAACTGGCCAAATTTCCCACTATCCCATGCCTCCTTACTTTCTGCATAAGCCTACCATGGGGAACCTTATCAAATGCCTTACTAAAATCCATGTACACTACATCCACTGCTTTACCTTCATCCACATGCTTGGTCACCTCCTCAAAGAATTCAATAAGACTTGTAAGGCAAGACCTACCCCTCACAAATCCACGCTGACTATCCCTAATCAAGCAGTGTCTTTCCAGATGCTCAGAAATCCTATCCCTCAGTACCCTTTCCATTACTTTGCCTACCACCGAAGTAAGACTAACTGGCCTGTAATTCCCAGGGTTACCCCTATTCCCTTTTTTGAACAGTGGCACGACATTCGCCACTCTCCAATCCCCTGGTACCACCCCTGTTGACAGTGAGGACGAAAAGATCATTGCCAACGGCTCTGTAATCTCACCTCTTGCTTCCCATAGAATCCTTGGATATATCCCATCAGGCCCGGGGGACTTGTCTATCCTCAAGTTTTTCAAAATGCCCAACATATCTTCCTTCCTAACAAGTATTTCCTCGAGCTTACCAGTCTGTTTCACACTGTCCTCTCCAACAATATGGCCCCTCTCATTTTGTAAATACTGAAGAAAAGTACTCGTTCAAGACCTCTCCTATCTCTTCAGACGCAATACACAATCTCCCGCTACTGTCCTTGATCGGACCTACCCTCGCTCTAGTCATTCTCATATTTCTCACATATGTGTAAAAGGCCTTGGGGTTTTCCTTGATCCTACCCGCCAAAGATTGTTCATGCCCTCTCTTAGCTCTCCTAATCCCTTTCTTCAGTTCCCTCCTGGCTATCTTGTATCCCTCCAGCGCCCTTTCTGAACCTCGTTTCCTCAGCCTTACATAAGTCTCCTTCTTCCTCTTAACAAGACATTCAACCTCTCTTGTTAACCATGGTTCCCTCACTCGACCATCTCTTCCCTGCCTAACAGGGACATACATATCAAGCACACGTAGTACCTGTTCCTTGAACAAGTTCCACATTTCACTTGTGTCATTCCCTGACAGCCCATGTTCCCAACTTATGCACTTCAATTTTTGTCTGACAACATCGTATTTACCCTTCCCCCAATTGTAAACTTTGCCCTGTTACACGCACCTATCCCTCTCCATTATTAAAGTGAAAGTCACAGAATTGTGGTCACTATCCCCAAAATGCTCCCCCACTAATAAATCTATCACTTGCCCTGGTTCATTACCAAGTACCAAATCCAAGATGGCCTCCCCTCTGGTCGGACAATCAACATACTGTGTTAGAAAAGCTTCCTGGACACACCGCACAAACACCACCCCATCCAAACTATTTGATCTAAAGAGTTTCCACTGAATGTTTGGGAAGTTGAAGTCACCCATGACTACTACCCTGTGACTTCTGCCCCTTTCCAAAATCTGTTCCTCCACATCTCTGCTACTATTGGGGGGCCTATAGAAAACTCCCAACAAGGTGACTGGCTCATCCCTGGAACCATTCCAGCAAATCTCTTTGGCATGCTCTCCAAACCCCTCATGCCCATCCTGAACTGCTGTGCCCACAATTGGACCCAATACTCCAGTCGGGGCCAAATTAATGTTTTTTTTTTCCTTTATAAATTTGGAGTACCCAATTCATTTTTTCCAATTAAAGGGCAATTAAGCGTGGCCAATCCACCTAACCTGCACATCTTTTGGGTTTGTGGGGTGAGACCCACGCAAACAAGGGGACCAGGATCCAACCTGGGAACTCGGCGCCATGAGGAAGCAGTGCTAACCACTGCGCCACCATGCTGCCCAAATTAATGTTTTATGTGGATTTAGCAATGTTCTCTCCAGTGTACCGGCCAATATTAATCCTACACCCAACACTTAAATCAGTTTATCTTCTCTGCCCTTTGAGACAGCTTGCTGTGCACAAGTTTGCTTCTACAGTTTCTAGAACTGGCTATGAAACATTTCAGTTCATCAAAGGCACTATATAAATGCAAGTCATTCCTTCACTTTAGAATAAACCATCTTTGTCCAACTGCCAACAATGCAAGAGCCTAAATGAGAATACAATCCACTACGTACTGGAGGGAACCATTGAACCTCACTGAACGATTTCCCCAGTACCAGCTGAATTACCCTGACGAGGTACTCCCTCCTGCAGCACGAGGGGGTGGGGTAGATTAACCGCAATCTAAAAAAGAGGGCTGAATGGCCTCAGCCTGTTCATAGTGTCAGCAACCTATCGCAGCAGGCTGAGGTGGGGAAGAGATTGCTGTTAGATATCCCCATCAAATTCGATATCACCTCGTCAAAGAATAGGGCAGCATTGAAAGTCATCATTTTATGATATTCAGACACAGATCGTAACGGTGGCGGGTTCACTGGACAGAGGTCAGGAGCAGCAACCCTGCTCTATCTCCAGCCCGCGGACATCTACTAAGTACAGCCTGGCTCCCTCAACATGACCCAGGGACAGAAGTTGTCAGCTGATCAAAAAATAATTCAGGTCACAGCTGGCTGGTGTGAAAGCCACCCCTGGCTCATTTAAGGCACAGTGCTGGAATGCCGGATATCCTGAACAGTAATCCAGTAACAGGATCGCTGATGTGGAGCGTGTGTTTATGTACATAGAGCAGGATGCAGTTATGATGTGAAAGAGCTCTCCCACAGACTATGTCCTGAACGCAAACAGGGAACCTCCCACTAATGTAAACTGAGCCGGCAGCCTCGGACATTTCTTTCAGAAAGTAACATTTTAAGATCCAGTACTGGAGCCATTTAAGACCGACTGTGGTGAGTGGTGTGTGTTTGGGATGAACAGGCAGCTTCCAGCCTGTGGCTCCCACGGCTCTAAACCACTGGAGGTTCCCTCACATAATGTCTGGCTTTGTAGCGGACGAACCAGCAGAGCCTGGTTAGATTTAAAACCAGCACAGATTAGAGGGGCACGAGAGATTGGAAACCTGTTCCAGCCTTTAGAGAAACTATTGCGCCTCCCTCAGCCCTTCAGGATATATCAGCAGGCAGGGGAGATCCAGCCACTGCAGTCCCATTCTGGCTGAATTCACATGGTTAAGCTGCGAGTGTACAAAGTCTCCGTCAACAATTTTTGCAGAACAATGATCTCTTCGTGCTTCAGTCAGAACGAGGCTATTCAGCCCTTCATGTCTGCTCTTTGAGAGAGCTATTCAATTAATCCCACATCTCCCTCGCTTTCCCCCGCCCCCCCATAGCCCTGCATATTTTTCCGTTTCAAGTATCTATGCAAACCCCTTTTGAAAGTTATTACTGATAGTAGTAAGGGCATGGAATGCCCTGCCTGCAACAGTAGTGGACTTGCCAACACTAAGGGCATTCAAATGGTCATTGGCTAGACATATGGACGATGAGGGAATAGTGTAGATGGGCTTTTGGGTGGTTTCACAGGTCGGCGCAACATCGAGGGCCGAAGGGCCTGTACTGCGCTGTAATGTTCTATGTTCTATGATGCTGCTTCCGCCGTCCATTCAGGCAGCATGTTCCAGATCTGATCAATGCGCTTCGTATAAAAAATTCTCATCTCCCCATCTGGTTCTTTTGCCAATTCTCTTCAATCTGTACCTGATTGCCAGTGGAAACAGCTGATCCATATTTACTCTATCAATAACTCGCACAATTCTGAGCATCTCGATTATATCAATCCTCAACCTTCTCTGTTCCAAGAACAATCCCAGATCCTCTAATCTATGAGAGTGGTGAACTCAATTCAGTACATCTCCTCTGCACCTTCTCAAAGGCTTTGAGTTTGATGTTCTTCCTGAAGCGTGCGGCCCATAATCAGATTTCCACTTGTTTCTTCCCCAACAGGTGACCACAGGCTCACTTGATCAAACAAGTTTCTCTTTATCCGACCAATCAGCCCTCTCGGCCACAACACTCCTGGCAACACCATTCTATTGATCGCTGCACCCAATCACCACAATAGAGACTTCAACAGTGAACAGGACATAACAGAGAGATCACCAAAGATCTTTTGAGGTGCAGATTGACAGGAAACTCACCAGGATGTGTCAATGGTGACAGAAGGAAACAAGGAAGATTGTTCTGTGGCAACTTGTGGTGTGGAACCAGCCAGCGATGCCCACATCACTAGAATGAATGAAACAAAAGTTGGATTCTTGATGAAGATGGGTGCAAGTTCATCAAGTCTGATATCTATTTGTTAGTTTAAAAAAGGCCCCTATGGGCCAATGACGGAGGCTAACACTCCAACAAAACAAAGAAATGTACAGCACAGGAACAGGCCCTTCGGCCCTCCAAGCCCGTGCCGACCATACTGCCCGACTAAACTACAATCTTCTACACTTCCTGGGTCCGTATCCTTCTATTCCCATCCTATTCATATATTTGTCAAGATGCCCCTTAAATGTCCCTATCGTCCCTGCCTCCACTACCTCCTCCGGTAGTGAGTTCCAGGCACCCACTACCCTCTGCGTAAAAAACTTGCCTCGTACATCTACTCTAAACTTTGCCCCTCTCACCTTAAACCTATGCCCCCTAGTAATTGACCCCTCTACCCTGGGGAAAAGCCTCTGACTATCCACTCTGTCTATGCCCCTCATAATTTTGTATACCTCTATCAGGTCGCCCCTCAACCTCCTTCGTTCCAGTGAGAACAAACCGAGTTTATTCAATCGCTCCTCATAGCTTATGCCCTCCATACCAGGCAACATTCTGGTAAATCTCTTCTGCACCCTCTCTAAAGCCTCCACATCCTTCTGGTAGTGTGGCGACCAGAATTGAACACTATACTCCAAGTGTGGCCTAACTAAGGTTCTATACAGCTGCAACATGACTTGCCAATTCTTATACTCAATGCCCCGGCCAATGAAGGCAAGCATGCCATATGCCTTCTTGACTACCTTCTCCACCTGTGTGGCCCCTTTCAGTGATCTGTGGACCTGTACTCCTAGATCTCTTTGACTTTCAATACTCTTGAGGGTTCTACCATTCACTGTATATTCCCTACCTGCATTAGCCCTTCCAAAATGCATTACCTCACATTTGTCCAGGTTAAACTCCATCTGCCATCTCTCCGCCCAAGTCTCCAGACAATCTAAATCCTGCTGTATCCTCAGACAGTCCTCATCGCTATCCGCAATTCCACCAACCTTTGTGTCGTCTGCAAACTTACTAATCAGACCAGTTACATTTTCCTCCAAATCATTTATATATACTACAAAGAGCAAAGGTCCCAGCACTGATCCCTGTGGAACACCACTGGTCACAGCCCTCCAATTAGAAAAGCATCCCTCCATTGCTACCCTCTGCCTTCTATGGCCTAGCCAGTTCTGTATCCACCTTGCCAGTTCACCCCTGATCCCGTGTGACTTCACCTTTTGTACTAGTCTACCATGAGGGACCTTGTCAAAGGCCTTACTGAAGTCCATATAGACAACATCTACTGCCCTACCTGCATCAATCATCTTAGTGACCTCCTCGAAAAACTCTATCAAGTTAGTGAGACACGACCTCCCCTTCACAAAACCGTGCTGCCTCTCACTAATACAGTGTGGTGCCAAGGGAGCACTGCCCTATTAACGGTACCATTAAACCTCTATCCAGCCATTCAGGTAAACATAAAAGACCATAAGACGTAGGAGCAGAAGTAGGCCATTCGGCCCATCAAGTCTGCTCCACTATTCAATGAGATCATAGCTGATCTGATACAATCTTCAACTCCACTTTCCGACCTTCTCCCCATAACCCTGCATTATCTTCCTGATTAAAATCTGTCTGTCTCAGCCTTGAACATATTTAATGATTCAGCCTACACGGTGGTAAAGAATTGCACAGATACCCTCTCTCACACTTACCCTTCTCTCCCTCCCTCACTTACCCCTCACCCTCACACACACTTACCCCCTCTCTCTCTCACTTACCCCTCACACTCTCACTTACCCCCCCTCTCTCTCTCTCACTTACCCCCCTCTCTCTCTCACTTACCCCCCCTCTCTCTCTCTCACTTACCCCCCCTCTCTCTCTCACTTACCCCCCCTCTCTCTCTCACTTACCCCCCCTCTCTCTCTCACTTACCCCCCCTCTCTCTCTCACTTACCCCCCCTCTCTCTCTCACTTACCCCCCCTCTCTCTCTCTCACTTACCCCCCCTCTCTCTCTCACTTACCCCCCCTCTCTCTCTCACTTACCCCCCCTCTCTCTCTCACTTACCCCCCTCTCTCTCTCTCACTTACCCCCCTCTCTCTCTCACTTACCCCCCCTCTCTCTCACTTACGCCCCCTCTCTCTCACTTACGCCCCTCTCTCTCTCACTTACCCCCCTCTCTCTCTCTCTCACTTACCCCCCTCTCTCTCACTTACCCCCCTCTCTCTCTCACTTACCCACCTCTCTCTCTCACTTACCCCCCTCTCTCTCTCACTTACCCCCCTCTCTCTCTCACTTACCCCCCTCTCTCTCTCTCTCACTTACCCCCCTCTCTCTCTCACTTACCCCCCTCTCTCTCTCACTTACCCCCCTCTCTCTCTCACTTACCCCCCTCTCTCTCTCACTTACCCCCCTCTCTCTCTCTCACTTACCCCCCTCTCTCTCTCTCACTTACCCCCCTCTCTC
Organism: Scyliorhinus torazame; assembly: GCF_047496885.1. Classification (NCBI taxonomy): domain Eukaryota; kingdom Metazoa; phylum Chordata; class Chondrichthyes; order Carcharhiniformes; family Scyliorhinidae; genus Scyliorhinus; species Scyliorhinus torazame. Next base: position 108,094,724 of record NC_092728.1, on the reverse strand, counting down.
TCTCACTTACCCCCCTCTCTCTCTCACTCTGGGTATTTTCTCTTTCTCTAACTTCCTCCCCTCTCTCTCCCTCTGCAATTTTCTCTCTCTCTCCCTCTGGGTATTTGCCCTTTCTCTCACTCCCCTCTCTCCCCCTCTGGGATTTTCTCCCTCCCTCACTTCTCTCTCTGTGTGTATTTTCTCTTTCTCTCACTCACTCCCCTCTCTCTCCCTTTGGGATTTTCACTCTCCCTCACTCACTCCTCTCTCTCTCTCTCTCTCTCCCTCTGGGTATTTTCTCTCCCTCTCTCCCTCTGGGTATTTTCTTTTTCTCACTCACTCCCCTCTCTCTACCTCTGGGATGTTCCCTCGCACACTCACTCCTCTCTCTCTCTCTCCTTCTAGGATTTTCTCTCTCACTCTGGGTATTTTCTCTCTCTCCCTCCCTCTGGGTATTTTCTCTCTCTCTCACTTACCCCCCTCTCTCTCTCCCTCTGGGGATTTTCTCCTTCTCTCCCTCTGGGGATTTTCTCCTTTCTCTCCGGGGATTTTCTCTCTCTCTCACACACTTACCCCTCTCTCTCCCTCTGGGGATTTTCTCATTCTCTCTCTCTCTCACACACTTACCCCTCTCTCTCCCTCTGGGGATTTTCTCATTCTCTCTCTCTCTCACACACTTACCCCTCTCTCTCCCTCTGGGGATTTTCTCCTTCTCTCTATCTCTCTCCGGCCGCCATTTTCCGCCGCCGCCGATCGGCGACGTGTACATGGTGACGTCACACGGCGCTGCGCCATGACGTCACTGCGCCGACCGTTAGACACGGTTTAAATATAAGCAATTTAATTTTAGTTTAATTCTGAGGGTTTCGGGCGGAAAGGCGGTTCTCCGGCCCCGGGCACCAACTTCGCCGCGTTGATAAACCGGCGGCAGAAACTTCCATGTTCCCGGCTCCGCCACGGAAAATGCCGAAGCCGAGCTCGGCTTCTTAAAGGGACCGCCACCTGCAACCCGAGCCCACTCAGCAGCGGCCATTCAGCCCGTCCAGCCACTACTGGCTCTTTGCAAAAGTTAGCCAATTAGAACTCTGCCCTTTCCCCTTGACGCTGCAGTTTTCCCCTTCATATATTTATCCGGCTCCTGTCCTGGAATCTGAGATTGAATCTGCTCTTGGCTCCCTTCCCAGCATGAAGAAAAATTCCCCTCATGTTGCATCATTTTCATTTTCATTTCATTTCATCAGCCTCCTCTGGTTACCTATGGATCTGTCGGTATCTTGTGTGTAGCAGCAAATATCTATCCTCTCCAGTATCCTAGCAAACGTTCACAAGAGATTGAAACTGTCACTAAGAATTTGACTAAATGAAATTTGATAGGCCAGGAAGTCTGTAAAAGGGTTATAAAATCCCCTCCCCCCTTTCTTATGACTTCACCTTTCCCTATCTCTGTAATCACCTTAATTTAAAAAAAAATAATCTTTATTGTCACAAGTAGGTTTAAATTAACACTGCAATGAAGTTACTGTGAAAAGCCCCTAGCCGCCACACTCCGGCGCCTGCTCGGGTACACAGAAGGAGAATTCAGAATGTCCAATTCATCTAACAAGCACGTCTTTCGGGACTTGTGGGAGGAAACCTATTCCAACCTTGGATTCACCTGAGAACCAACCACCTGGGAATTTAACTTCAAGAAGCCTCAGCTTACTGAGAATCCTCTGCTTTACAAGACTTTCACTTCAACTCAAGCATCAACTCATCTAAGAAGCTATAGGTCTATTATGGAAGAGAATCAGCCACTCATTAAGTGTATTTTTTACCTTCATCTGAACCTTTGTATGTGTGTTAGTGTGTGTGAGATAAGTGAATGAGACTTTGTGTTTTAAACATCCAGGACAGTGTATGAGAATAAATAATCTTTATTTTTAAAACTAGCAAAACGGAATTATTTAAATTGGATCAATAACTCTGGGTAAGATAAAACACACCATTTATAAACAAAAATATGGATCACAGGCAATGAAAAAGGACACATCAGTTCTGTCTGGGACTAAATTGTTAATTAGGAATGAAATTAAATCAATAGCACTAAACGACATAGGATCAGATGATGTGGAGTCTGTGTGGGTAGAGTTGAGGAACCACAAAGGCAAAAAAAACATAATGGGAGTTATGTACAGGCCTCCTATCAGTGTTCAGGACCAGGGGCACAAAATGCACCACAAAATAGAAAGGGCATGTCAGAAAGGCAAGATCACAGTGATCATGGGGGACTTCAATATGCAGGTGGACTGGGTAAATAATGCTGCCAGTGGACCTAAGGAAAGGGAATTCATTGAATGTTTACAGGAGGGCTTTTTGGAACAGCTTGTGATGGAGCCCACGAGGGAACAGGCCATTCTGGACTTAGTGTTATGTAATGCGCCAGACTTGATAAAAGATCTTAAAGTAAGGGAACACTTAGGAGGCAGTGATCATAATATGGTAGAATTCAATCTCCAATTTGAAAGAAAGAAGGTAGAATCAGATGTAAAGGTGTTACAGTTAAATAAAGGTAACTACAGGGGCATGAGGGAGGAACTGATGAACATCGACTGGGAGCAGAGCCTAGTGGGAAAGACAGTAGAACAGCAATGGCAGGAGTTTCTGGGAGTAATTGAGGACACAGTATAGAGGTTCATCCCAAAGAAAAGAAAGGTTATCAGAGGGGGGATTAGGCAGCCATGGCTGACAAAGGAAGTTAGGGAATGCATCAAAGCAAAAGAGAAAGCCTATAATGTGGCAAAGAGTAGTGGGAAGTCAGAAGATTGGGAAGGCTACAAAAACAAACAGAGGATAACAAAGAGAGAAATAAGGAAAGAGAGGATCAAATATGAAGGTAGGCTAGCCAGTAACATTAGGAATGATAGTAAAAGTTTCTTTAAATACATTAAAAACAAACGGGAGGCAAAAGTTGACATTGGGCCGCTCCAAAATGCCGCTGGTAATCTAGTGATGGGAGACAAGGAAATAGCTGAGGAACTAAATAAGTACTTTGCGTCAGTCTTCACAGTAGAAGACATGAGTAATATCCCAACAATTCCGGAGAGTCAGGGGGCAGAGTTGAATATGGTAGCCATCACAAAGGAGAAAGTGCTAGAGAAACTAAGAGGTCTAAAAATTGATAAATCTCCGGGCCCAGATGGGCTACATCCTAGAGTTCTAAAGGAGATAGCTGAAGAAATAGTGGAGGCGTTAGTTATGATCTTTCAAAAGTCACTGGAGTCAGGGAAAGTCCCAGAGGATTGGAAAATTGCTGTTGTAACCCCCCTGTTCAAGAAGGGAACAAGGAAAAAGATGGAAAATTATAGGCCAATTAGCCTAACCTCGGTTGTTGGCAAGATTCTAGAATCCATCATTAAGGATGAGATTTCTAAATTCTTGGAAGTGCAGGGTCGGATTAGGACAAGTCAGCATGGATTTAGTAAGGGGAGGTCGTGCCTGACAATCCTATTAGAGTTCTTTGAAGAGATAACAAATAGGTTAGACCAAGGAGAGCCAATGGATGTTATCTATCTTGACTTCCAAAAGGCCTTTTATAAGGTGCCTCACGGGAGACTGCTGAGTAAAATAAGGGCCCATGGTATTCGAGGGAAGGTACTAACATGGATTGACGATTGGCTGTCAGACAGAAGGCAGAGAGTTGGGATAAAAGGTTCTTTTTCGGAATGGCAACCAGTGACGAGTGGTGTCCCGCAGGGTTCAGTGTTGGGGCCACAGCTGTTCTCTTTATATATTAACGATCTAGATGACGGGACTGGGGGCATTCTGACTAAGTTTGCCGATGATACAAAGATAGGTGGAGGGGCAGGTAGTATGGAGGAGGTGGGGAGGCTGCAGAAAGATTTAGACAGTTTAGGGGAGTGGTCCAAGAAATGGCTGATGAAATTCAACGTGGGCAAGCGCGAGGTCTTGCACTTTGGAAAAAAGAATAGAGGCATGGACTATTTTCTAAACGGTGACAAAATTCATAATGCTGAAGTGCAAAGGGACTTGGGAGTCCTAGTCCAGGATTCTCTATAGACTCATAGACAGAGTGGATAGTCAGAGGCTTTTCCCCGGGGTAGAGGGGTCAATTACTAGGGGGCATAGGTTTAAGGTGAGAGAGGCAAGGTTTAGAGTAGATGTATGAGGCAAGTTTTTTACGCAGAGGGTAGTGGGTGCCTGGAACTCGCTACCGGAGGAGGTGGTGAAAGCAGGGACGATAGTGACATTTAAGGGGCATCTTGACAAATACATGAATAGGATGGGAATAGAGGGATACGGACCCAGGAAATGTAGAAGATTGTAGTTTAGTCGGGCAGCATGGTCGGCACGGGCTTGGAGGGCCGAAGGGCCTGTTCCTGGGTCATTTCTTTGTTCTTTGTTCTTTGTAAACTTGCAGGTTGAGTCCGTAATTAAGAAAGCAAATGCAATGTTGTCATTTATCTCAAGAGGCTTGGAATATAAAAGCAGGGATGTACTTCTGAAGCTTTATAAAGCACTAGTTACATAAGAACATAAAAACTAGGAACAGGAGTAGGCCATCTGGCCCCTCGAGCCTGCTCCGCCATTCAATGAGATCATGGCTGATCTTTGTGGACTCAGCTCCACTCTCCGGCCCGTACACCATATCCCCGAATCCCTTTATTCTTTCGAAAGGTATCTATCTTTTTCTTAAAAACGTTTAAAGAAGGAGTCTCAACTGCTTCACTGGGCAAGGAATTCCAGAGATTCACAACCCTTTGGGTGAAGAAGTTCCTCCTACACTCCGTCCTAAATCTACTTCCCCTTATTTTGAGGATATGCCCCCTAGTTCTGCTTTCCCCGACCAGTGGAAACAACCTGCCCACATCTATCCTATCTATTCCCTTCATAATTTTATATGTTTCAATAAAATACCCCCGCATCCTTCTAAACTCCAATGAGTACAGTCCCAGTCAACTCAACCTCTCGTCATAATCTAATCCCCTCAACTCTGGGATCAACCTAGTGAATCTCCTCTGCACTCCCTCCAGTGCCAATATGTCCTTTCTCAGGTAAGGAGACCAAAACTGAACACAATACTCCAGATGTGGCCTCACCAACACCTTATACAATTGCAGCATAACCTCCCTAATCTTGAACTCCATCCCTCTAGCAATGAAAGACAAAACTCGATTAGCCTTCTTAATCACCTGTTGCACCTGCACACCAACTTTTTGCGACTCGTGCACCAGCACACCCAGGTCCCTCTGCACAGCAGCATGTTTTAACATCTTACCGTTTAAATAATCCATTCTGCTGTTATTCCTCCCAAAATGGATAGCCTCACACTTGGCAACATTGAATTCCATCTGCCAGACCCTAGCCCATTCACCTAACCTATCCAAATCCTTCTGCAGACTTCTGGTATCCTCTGCACTTTTTGCTTTACCACTCATCTTAATGTCGTCTGCAAACTTTGCCACATTGCACTTGGTCCCCAACTCCAAATCGTCTATGTAAATTGTGAACAACTGCGGGCCCAACACTGATCCTTGAGGGACCCCACTAGTTACAGGTTGCCAACCAGAGAAACACCCATTTATCCCCACTCTCTGCTTTCTGTTAGTTAACCAATCCTCTACCCATGCTACCACTTTACCCTCAATGCCATGCATCTTTAGTTTATGCAGCAACCTTTTGTGTGGCACCTTGTCAAAAGCTTTCTGGAAATCCAGATAAACCACATCCATTGGCTCCCCGTTATCTACTGCACTGGTAACGTCCTCAAAAAATTCTACCAAATTAGTCAGACCCTTTATGAACCCATGCTGCGTCTGCCCAATGGGACAATTTCCCTCCAGGTGCCCCGCTATTTCCTCCTTAATGACAGATTCCAGCATTTTCCCTACAACCGAAGTTAAGCTTACCGGCCTATAATTACCCGCTTTCTGCCGACCTCCTTTTTTAAACAGTGGTGTCACGTTTGCTACTTTCCAATCCTCTGGGACCACCCCAGAGTCTAGTGAGTTAGGCCCCATTTAGAATACTGTGAGCAATTTTGGGCCCCACACCTCAGGAAGGACATACTGGCACTGGAGCGGGTCCAGCGGAGATTCACACGGATGATCCCAGGAATGGTAGGCCTAACATACGTTGAACGTCTGAGGATCCTGGGATTATATTCATTGGAGTTTAGGAGGTTGAGGGGAGATCTAATAGAAACTTACAAGATAATGAATGGCTTAGATAGGGTGGACGTAGGGAAGTTGTTTCCATTAGCAGGGGAGACTAGGACCCGGGGGGGCACAGCCTTAGAATAAAAGGGAGGCACTTTAGAACAGAGATGAGGAGAAATTTCTACAGCCAGAGAGTGGTGGGCCTGTGGAATTCATTGCCACAGAGGGCAGTGGAGGCCGGGACGTTGAGTGTCTTTAAGACAGAAGTTGATAAATTCTTGATTTCTCGAGGAATTAAGGGCTATGGAGAGAGAGCGGGTAAATGGAGTTGAAATCAGCCATGATTGAATGGTGGAGTGGACTAGATGGGCCGAATGGCCTTACTTCCGCTCCTATGTCTTATGGTCTTATGGTCTAAATTGGGGGCTGGTTTAGCACAGTGAGCTAAATAGCTGGCTTGCAAAGCAGGACAATAACAGCAGCGCAGGTTCAATTCCCGTACCGGCCTCCCCGAACAGGCGCCGGGATGTGGCGACTAAGGGCTTTTCACAGTAACTTCATTGAAGCCTACTTGTGACAATAAGCCATTATTATTAATGCAGAATAAAATCCATTGCAAATGAGTTGAATTTTATGTGAAAGGAATTGGAAATAGAAGGGAAAAGTAACAAAATTGTGGAACAAAGCAAATGGGATTACAGCAGAAAGCTTTGTGAATACTAACAATAGAAAGATGAATGCTTTTGGTGTAAAAGCATTTATTCCAGAGGAGCACTTAAACTTGGCCAAAATTAGTATTCCTAAACATGGCCTAAAACATTAACAAGAACCTAGTATGTAATAATAATCTTTATTATTGTCACAAGTAGGCTTACATTAACACTGCAATGAAGTTACTGTGAAAAGCCCCTAGTCGCCACATTCCGGCGCCTGTCCGGGTACACAGAGGGAGAATTCAGAATGTCCAATTCACCTAACAGCATGTCTTTCGGGACTTGTGGGAGGAAACCGGAGCACCCGGAGGAAACCCACGCAGTCACGGGGAGAACATGTAGACTTTGCACAGACAGTGACCCCAAACCGGGAATCGAACCTGGGACCCTGGCGCTGTGAAGCAACAGTGCTAACCACTGAGCTACCGTGCCGCCGTATATGTAATAAAACATGGAGGCCTGAGGTACGAAGGATGCTGGCTGAGCATCGTGGCCTCACCCCAGATTTAGAACAGGTAGAAGATGCAGAACCTGAAAACAGACCAGGTTACCTTAACTAAAACTCACCTGGAAGATGGGAGGCTAGAGTTAGGGTTTCAGGCAAGGGAGAAATTTGAGGAAAGGGTAGAAAGAGAAAGAGGGAGAAGCCCGGAAGGAAAGGGTCGCAAGTGAATTTTGAGAGAGTGTTGCCCAGCTCAAAAAGCTGGATAGAGAGTTACATAGACAGAAAGATTGGCAACTGAGACAGCAGCAGATCTGAGATTTACCTAGTGGTAATTTAAATACCCTTAGCCCAGAATCAAGCTTCAACTTCCTGAAGCATTTTGTCCCAATTTGTCTGTGAATTTGAAGGAGGAGATGTGAAAACGTTCTTCACAGGCTTTGAGAAGCTGGCAGCTTGACTACAATGGCCAGAGTTTTGGACCCTCATGATAGAAGGTCAGCGAGCAGAAAAGACCTCTGAGGCTTATTCCATGTGCCTGCGGAGAACTCGCTCGATCTGGGCAGCTAAATGCTGCCATTCTTAGTGACCATGAGCTCATACTAGAGATGCACCACCAGAAATTCCAGTAGAACCATTCTAAACCCACAGAGACCTCCTTGGAACTTGGAAAGAACATAAAGAGCTAGCATTTGACTGGTGGGTCTGAGCTCTAACAATTGACTGCACCTATTGAAGGGTTAATTGAGGTATGTTATGTAAGGTGATCAAAGGTACTGACAAAGTAGATATAGAGCAGACGCTTCCTCTTGTGGGGTAATCTAGAACATGAGGTCATAGTTTTAGGATAAAGGGTAGTAGATTTAAGACAGAGATGAGGAGAAATTACTTCTCCCAAAGGGTTGTGAATCTGTGGAATTCGCTACCCTAGAGTGCAGTGGATGCCAGGACTTTGAGTAAATTTAAGAAGGAGACAGATTTTTAATGAGTAATGGGCCGAAGGGTTATGGAGAATGGGCAGGACGGTGGAGTTGAGGCCAAGAGGAGATCAGTCACGATCGTACTGAATGGCGGAGCAGGATCGAGGGGCTGAATTACCCAGTGCTGCTCCTAGTTCTTATGTTCTTAAGAGCAATAGCGCTGCTGGAGAGGTTTAAAAACACCCTCCCATACATCCTCAAAACCTGTGCAGAGGAACAAAGAGTTTCCAAAATCAGGCCTTCAGCTATCGTGGCCGAGGCTGTGACTTAGCCCAACATCCTCTAAACCCAAACAAATTGATGCCTGATAACTCTTACCAGCCAGGGAGAGATAAGAAAGAGGCAGATGGGACTGAAATAGACTCCAGAGGAAAGGAGAGTCGGGAAGACATTGCCGATCAATCCCCAACTTAAAAAAAAAAAAATTTAGAATACCCAATTCATTTTTTCCAACGAAGGGGCAATTTAGCGTGGCCAATCCACCCAGCCTGCACATCTTTGGGTTGTGGGGGCGAAACCCACGCAGACACGGGGAGAATGTGCAAACTCCACATGGACAGTGACCCAGGGCAATCCTCAACTTTAACAGGAAAGAATCTGGAACGTGAATCAGCAGGAGCTGGCTTTTCTTGCTTCCAGCGCTGGGACGCTTAAAAGATGATTCACCAAAAGACCAATGTGTGGGGAGGAGGTGGGCGATAGCCTTGAAAGTACCAAGTCCAGACTAAAATGGGACAGGAGTAGAGCAGGATACTGACCAAGGCTGCTTACACAATAGACAATGACTCATTTTGTACAACAAGCTCAAAGAAAAGAAATAACCATTTTCAGAGATACTGCTGGGGAGGGGGGGGGGGGGGGGGGGGGGGGGCGGGATTTGCTCTCATCTGCTTCCACCGTCTTCGATGTCAGGGCTCCTGCTGCGTTTCTCCAAGAAACCTCAATGAGGGCAAGCTTTCAGCGCTTGGCCAGCCCGTGGCTTCCTCCTCACTGGAGGACTGGATGCTGTGAGAGGCGAGAGCGTTGATGCTGTGAGAGGCGAGAGTGTTGATGCTGTGAGAGGCGAGAGCGTTGATGCTGGGGGGGGGTTTGGGGTGGGGGCAGGGATTGCCAGCAACCACGCAACTTCAATGAGTTATTAATGGGGGAGGTGGGAGAGACATCGCCCCACCACTCTCACACCACGCAGGGTGGTGAACAAAGTGAAATTTATCAAAGTCCTATATTTACAATGGTTCCCTGTCTTGTTGCTCTCGTTTAATGGCTATAAATATAACGATTAATAAGGTCGCCTTTCTAAATCCTAATTATGAGTTTGCTTTCAGAGTCGCCAGGTATCTCTCGATACCGCCACAAGGTTGAACCGAATACCGATCAAAGAGCCAATACACCAGTTAGTTAGTTCAAAGTCAATGCTACTTTATTTACACACAGTATGATTTGCTCATGCACAATAACACTACAGGCTAAACTATCTCTATCACTAACACCTATACTTAACTTTGGGTGCCTACTAAGGTCAGAGGAACAATGGCCGTTGTTTGGATCTGAGGCTGTTGGGTTCGAAGAGGTAACAGGAGAACAGCGAAGGTCGTCCGTCTGGTAGCGGGCGTTGACCTTGGATTTACTTGCTTCTGGTGATGCTGGTGGAAGGGTCTCTCCGGTTGAGAGCCAAATCCAAGAGAGGGAACACATGGCGAGGGTTCCTTCTCATACTCGGGGGGGGGGGGGGGGGGCTTCGCGCGCTTTTAGGCCTTAAACCTGGCCCCAATTAATTGGGCAGCTTCTCGATCACTGCCATCGATCTGAGCCAATGATGGGGTGGGTGCCTTGATGGCTGGGCGTGCCCTAAGTGGTTGTTGGCCTTGCTTTGTTTGTGTCTTCTTGCTGGGGTAGTGGCGCCGGAATGTCTGGGACAGTATCAGCTACCTGAGCACTAGTCTTTGTTCCTCGGAGATGGGCCGTCAATATGTAAATCGGCCCAGGGTTTCGGTTCTGCCTGCAGTCTGCCTTCCAAATATACATTCAGGCTCTGTGCCTGCTGGTTACTTTGCATTGTCCATTTTCCCTGTATGCTCTGCGAGTGTCCATTGTATATGCTGAAAGTGGCCATCCCAGATGGCTACAATCTTAGCCAATGCCTGTGATCACCCGTGCTCACTCAGTGCCACAGGTTCCTCCTCTTCCTCACTCTCACACTACGCCGAGGCGTATCCCCGGGGTCCACAACTGAGGTAGAGGCAGTCTGCTGCCTTCCACACTCCACGTCCCCTGGGGGTCCTGCACCTTGAGGGTCCGGGCGTATCTACGAGCAGCACGGGTGTTGCAGTGCTGTCCTCCTCGGTATGTGGGGCGTCACTCACTGGGGGGGTCAGATGGGCTGGGCACCCCTGGGTGAAGGGCTGCAGACCACGCTCCTGCCGATCCTCTTCCCTTTGGGTGCCGGGGCCCCTGTTCCTCTCCATGGGATAAGGGGCAGGTGGAGTGAGATTCAGAAACCCGCCATCCTCTGCCGCTGACGCACGTGGATTCTCACCGGTGCACCGTGCGGTTGAAGCTCAGATGCGGAGGTCATGCCCTCAGCCACGGAGTGGACATTTTGCACCGAGGGTTCCACGGCATCTCCTCGGGTAGACGGTGATTGCAGTCCCTTCCTGACCCTGGCAACTTGGCCCTTGCATCTCGCTCGGCTCGGGGATGACCGGACCCAGGGGTAGGTCATTGACCAGGGGCTCAGCAAGGCCCTGGGCTCCGGATCGCTCCGAATGCCGGATCCCTGGGACTTCCTGCCTCCGACTGCCGTGGATCTTCATCTCTGAGGTGCTCACCATGAGTGACCCAGAATCCCGTCTGCTTGTAAATACCGCTGAGGTGTTGAGTGTCTGCACAGGGTGAGGGTGCAGGTGGCAACTGTGACGCCTCTCAGAGGCTGAGATTGGAGAAGTCTCCCTCTGAGCTGCTCTGGAGATTCCTGCGAGCGCGCGGATGGTCCAGCTGGACCCTGCAAGGGATGGGAGATGGTATTAGTACATCACGGGGAATTAAGAGTGGGAGATGTTGATTGACGTGAGGTTTGAGGGGTGTCCGTGAGTCCTGAGCGTCCTCACATCTTCTCCCTGCCCCCACATGGCCGTCAGCACGGGCTCGGTCAGGCCCCTCCCCGGCTCCTCAGGCGGGGTCCGGTTTCTCAGCTCCCGCTTGGCTCCAGGAGCCTGTACCCTCTCACTCCAGCTGTGCTCCAGTTGTGCAGACACAGATGGGAGAGTGTAGGCGGCACGTCTGCCAGGCCAGATGGTTGCGGAGTGGCGACTGGAGTGGGAGCGGGGATGTGAGGAGCAAAGATTAGGTTGAGGGCGCCATAGGGGTGGGGGCACTTTTGGGGGTGGGATTGGGGTACCATGGGGTTTGGGGGGCACTGTGGGGGTGAGGGCACCAAGGGAATGAGAGGGGCACCATGGCGGGGAAAGAGTGCTTCGTGAGAAGTGGAAAACTTATGAGGTCAATGTTTGAGAGATCACCGCGGAGGTGCCAAGGGTGAGTGAGGGTGATCGAGGGGGTGGGTGAGGGTGTGCGAGGGGGTGGGGGAGGGGGTGTGAGGGGGTGGGTGAGGGTGATCGAGGGGGTGGGTGAGGGTGATCGAGGGGGTGGGTGAGGGTGAGCGAGGGGGTGGGTGAGGGTGATCGAGGGGGTGGGTGAGGGTGATCGAGGGGGTGAGTGAGGGTGAGCGAGGGGGTGGGTGAGGGTGAGCGAGGGGGTGGGTGAGGGTGAGCGAGGGGGTGGGTGAGGGTGATCGAGGGGGTGGGTGAGGGTGAGCGAGGGGGTGGGTGAGGGTGAGCGAGGGGGTGGGTGAGGGTGATCGAGGGGGTGGGTGAGGGTGTGCGAGGGGGTGGGTGAGGGTGAGCGAGGGGGTGGGTGAGGGTGATCGAGGGGGTGGGTGAGGGTGATCGAGGGGGTGGGTGAGGGTGTGAGAGGGGGTGGGTGAGGGTGAGTGAGGGGTGGGTGAGGGTGAGCGAGGGGGTGGGTGAGGGTGATCGAGGGGGTGGGTGAGGGTGTGTGAGGGGGTGGGTGAGGGTGATCGAGGGGGTGGGTGAGGATGTGCGAGGGGGTGGGTGAGGGTGAGCGAGGGGGTGGGTGAGGGTGTGCGAGGGGGTGGGTGAGGGTGAGCGAGGGGGTGGGTGAGGGTGTGCGAGGGGGTGGGTGAGGGTGAGCGAGGGGGTGGGTGAGTGACGGTGATCGAGGGGGTGGGTGAGGGTGATCGAGGGGATGGGTGGGGTGTGTGAGGGGGTGGGTGAGGGTGATCGAGGGGGTGGGTGAGGGTGATCGAGGGGGTGGGTGAGGGTGTGCGAGGGGGTGGGTGAGGGTGATCGAGGGGGTGGGTGAGGGTGATCGAGGGGGTGGGTGAGGGTGTGCGAGGGGGTGGGTGAGGGTGAGTGAGGGGTGGGTGAGGGTGAGCTAGGGGGTGGGTGAGGGTGAGCGAGGGGGTGGGTGAGGGTGAGCTAGGGCGTGGGTGAGGGTGAGCGAGGGGGTGGGTGAGGGTGAGTGAGGGGTGGGTGAGGGTGAGCGAGGGGGTGGGTGAGGGTGTGCGAGGGGGTCGGTGAGGGTGAGCGAGGGGGTGGGTGAGGGTGAGCTAGGGGGTGGGTGAGGGTGAGCGAGGGGGTGGGTGAGGGTGAGTGAGGGGTGGGTGAGGGTGAGCGAGGGGGTGGGTCAGGGTGTGCGAGGGGGTGGGTGAGGGTGATCGAGGGGGTGGGTGAGGGTGTGTGAGGGGGTGGGTGAGGGTGATCGAGGGGGTGGGTGAGGGTGTGCGAGGGGGTGGGTGAGGGTGAGTGAGGGGGTGGGTGAGGGTGAGCGAGGGCGTGGGTGAGGGTGTGCGAGGGGGTGGGTGAGGGTGAGCGAGGGGGTGGGTGAGGGTGAGTGAGGGGGTGGGTGAGGGTGAGCGAGGGTGTGGGTGAGGGTGAGAGAGCGGGTGGGTGAGGGTGAGCGAGGAGGTGGGTGAGGGTGAGCGAGGGGGTGGGTGAGGGTGAGCGAGGGGGTGGGTGAGGGTGAGCGAGGGGGTGGGTGAGGGTGAGCGAGGGGGTGGGTGAGGGTGAGCGAGGGGGTGGGTGAGGGTGAGTGAGGGGTGGGTGAGGGTGAGCGAGGGGGTGGGTGGGGGTGAGCGAGGGGGTGGGTGAGGGTGAGCGAGGGGGTGGGTGAGGGTGAGCGAGGGGGTGGGTGAGGTTGAGCGAGGGGGTGGGTGAGGGTGAGCGAGGGGGTGGGTGAGGATGAGCGAGGGGGTCGGTGAGGGTGATCGAGGGGGTGGGTGAGGGTGTGCGAGGGGGTGGGTGAGGGTGAGCGAGGGGGTGGGTGAGGGTGAGCGAGGGGGTGGGTGAGGGTGAGCGAGGGGGTGGGTGAGGGTGAGCGAGGGGTGGGTGAGGGTGAGCGAGGGGGTGGGTGAGGGTGAGCGAGGGGGTGGGTGAGGGTGAGTGAGGGGTGGGTGAGGGTGAGCGAGGGGGTGGGTGAGGGTGTGCGAGGGGGTCGGTGAGGGTGAGCGAGGGGGTGGGTGAGGGTGAGCTAGGGGGTGGGTGAGGGTGAGCTAGGGGGTGGGTGAGGGTGAGCGAGTGGGTGGGTGAGGGTGAGTGAGGGGTGGGTGAGGGTGTGCGAGGGGGTCGGTGAGGGTGAGCGAGGGGGTGGGTGAGGGTGAGCGAGGGGGTGGGTGAGGGTGATCGAGGGGGTGGGTGAGGGTGAGCGAGGGGGTGGGTGAGGGTGAGCGAGGGGGTGGGTGAGGGTGAGCGAGGGGGTGGGTGAGGGTGAGCGAGGGGGTGGGTGAGGGTGAGCGAGGGGGTGGGTGAGGGTGAGCGAGTGGGTGGGTGAGGGTGAGCGAGGGGGTGGGTGAGGGAGGGGGTGGGTGAGGGTGAGAGAGGGGGTGGGTGAGGGTGAGCAAGGGGGTGGGTGAGGGTGAGAGAGGGGGTGGGTGGGGGTGATCGAGGGGGTGGGTGAGGGTGAGCGAGGGGGTGGGTGAGGGTGAGCGAGGGGTGGGTGATCGAGGGGGTGGGTGAGGGTGAGCGAGGGGGTGGGTGAGGGTGAGCGAGGGGGTGGGTGATCGAGGGGGTGGGTGAGGGTGAGCGAGGGGGTGGGTGAGGGTGTGTGAGGGGGTGGGTGAGGGTGATCGAGGGGGTGGGTGAGGGTGTGCGAGGGGGTGGGTGAAGGTGAGCGAGGGGGTGGGTGAGGGTGATCGAGGGGGTGGGTGAGGGTGTGCGAGGGGGTGGGTGAGGGTGTGCGAGGGGGTGGGTGAGGGTGAGCGAGGGGGTGGGTGAGGGTGAGCGAGGGGGTGGGTGAGGGTGAGCGAGGGGGTGGGTGATCGAGGGGGTGGGTGAGGGTGATCGAGGGGGTGGGTGAGGGTGTGCGAGGGGGTGGGTGAGGGTGAGAGAGCGGGTGGGTGAGGGTGAGCGAGGAGGTGGGTGAGGGTGAGCGAGGGGGTGGGTGAGGCGCCGGAATGTGGCGACTAGGGGCTTTTCACAGTAACTTCATCGCAGTGTTAATGGTAGCCTACTTGTGACACTAATAAAGATTATTATTAAATAGTGTTAAGGCCATGTGGTGAAGGGTGAATGACACCCCCGCCTCCCCCTATTCCGCCACCCCAGGTCTGACTGTATCAGGTCAGAACAGAACAGGACGGAACCCAACCTGAGAGTCAGTGAGCAGGTTATTCCTGTGTAGGTGCCCCTTGATGCGACTGTTGACGATACCTTCAATCACCTTCCCGATGGTGGAGTAGATTGATGGGGCGGTAATTGGCCAGATAGGATTTGTCTTCCTTTTTGTGGGCGGACATACCTGGGCAATTTTCCCTATTGTTGGGTGGATACGATTATAATAAATAAGAGCGGGAGGGAAGCCATCCAGCCCTTTGGGCCCACTCTGCTATTCGGTCAGTTTGAGGCTGATATTCCTCAACACCATTAGCGTGGCCAATCCCCCTACCCTGCACACCTGTGGGTTGTGGGGGTGAGGCCCACGCAGGCATGGGGAGAATGTGCAAACTCCACACGGACAGTGACCCAGAGCCGGGATCGAACCCGGGTCCTTGGCGCCGTGAGGCAGCAGTGCTAACCACTGCACCACCGCGCCCCCCTACAGGAAACCTGGTCAAGGACCAGATAATGCTTCGTAAGGGTGGGGCAGGCCTTCCACTCCAGTTTTAATGGCAGGGCCAGAGGCACAGCAATCTTAATTCATGAATACAATTGCCCTCCTCTCGGATTATAGCTGACCGTCGTGGTCGCTGTATTATAGTTTGTGGCTCAGTGGTTCACAGTAGGCCTGGTAAACGTTCGGCCCCCAGCTGGGACAACTCAAACTTTATAAAATCTCGTGTGAATTCCGTCCCCAACCTTTATTCACACTGGGTGATTCTAGGAGGCGACGTGAACTGTGCCTTGGACTCGAAATCGGATCGTTCCAAACCTAAATTTGTTGTCCCATCTGGGATGGCCAGGGCTTTGTCCCCCTTTACGGAGCAGATGGATGGGGTAAATCGTGGCATTTTCTGCTCCCAAACGATAAAGAGTTTTCGTTTTTATCGCATGTCCACCGTGCATATTCGAGAATCGACGTTTTTATTTTTGAGAAGGCCCTCCTCCCTTTGGTAGTTTGAGCTGACTGCTCACCGATTGTCACCTCTGATCACGGCCCCACGTTCTGTCGATTTACTGTTTGATTCCGGCCCTTCCCAACGCCCACCCAGGACAGTAGACACCAGTCTGTTACCAGGTGACAGGTGTTGTGAGTGTTTGTCTAGCTCCAGAGAGGATTTCATTAAACTCAACAAATCGGATTCAATCTCTCCCTCCACGCTTCAGGAGGCTCTCAAAGGCGACATAAGTGGAGGGAGGTGTGGGGGGGGGGGATTCTTTCATACAGAGCTTATACCCTGAAAACGGAACGGTGAACGGTTGGAGCAACAGAGGTTGGTGGACTCCATCTTGGTGGTAGACCGTCGACCCTCACTCGCCCCCAACTCCGGAGCGACTGTCGCGCAGCAAAATGTTACGATTTCAATTCGAACTGGTGTCCGCTGGTCAGGCTGTGCGTCAGTTATGGTGCCGCAGAGCATGGGGAGAAGGACAGTCGCCTTCTAGCTCATCAACTCAAGCAGCAGACTGCCTCTCGAGAGATCCCTATGGTTTGTAATAAAGACGGCATTGAACATACAGTGCAGAAGGAGGCCATTCGGCCCATCGAGTCTGCATCGACTCACTTAACCCTGACTTCCACCCTATCCCCCTAACCTAATAACCCCTCCTAACCTTTGTGGTCACTAAGGGCAATTTATCATGGCCAACCCACCTACCCTGCACGTCTTTGGACTGTGGGAGGAAACCGGAGCATCCGGAGGAAAGACATGGGGAGAACGTGCAGACTCCGCACAGACAGTGACCCAGCGGGGAATCGAACCTGGGACCCTGGCGCTGTGAAGCACACTTCTCCAGGTTAATGCAGCTTTCAGAGCACATGACCGAGACCTGTATCAGTCAGAACCCCCGCTGGGCAAATCAAGTATGACTAGTGTCATGATATCCACATCAGCATATCATGGTGCAATCGCACACACACTGATGGACAGGCAGTTGGACCAACCAGCACACACACAACATCGCAGCCAATCACCAGTGAGACCACACCCACTATAAAACAGGGAACAACACAGTTCCCGCTCATTTCTACCGGGAGATAGCTCAGAGCACAGAGCTCACAGCGTGCCACTCAGACATAGACCATGTGCTGAGTGCCTCACTAAGATAGTGATAGGGCTGGGTCCACAGGTTAGCTGGTGAAGCACGTACCCAAGCCAGCAGTTAGTTGTTACCGTTGTTTAGACAATAAAACAGAGTTCTACCATCTACAGCCGTGTTGGATCATTTGTGCATCAGAACACCCAACACGACATGATACCAGTAGTGGACGCAAACCAGCGACTGTGGGACTTACCTGCACCCTTTGAGAAACCCGCCATCCTGCTCCATGGAAAACATCAGCCCGCCGCAGCCGCTCCGAATCGCTGGTAATCTCGGCGTAAACTGGAAGCTGTTTAAACAGCGCTTCCAGCTCTTCCTAGAAGCCACAGACAGGGATAATGCATCGGACACCAGGAAGATCGCCCTCCTCCTCTCCACAGCGGGGCAACACGCCATCCACATCTACAACTCCCTGGCATTCGCGGAAGGCGAGGACAGGACAAAATATAAGATGGTGCTTCTGAAGTTCGAGGAACAATTCAGCGTGGAAGTCAATGAGAGCTTCGAGAGGTACCTCTTCCAGCAGCGCCTGCAGGGTAAGGATGAGCCTTTCGAATCTTACTTGACACACCTCCGTATCCTCGCGCAGTCCTGCGACTATGAGGCCACCTCCGACTCCATGATTTGGGATCAGATAGTTTTTGGGGTCGTCTCGGACACCCTACGCCAGCAGCTCCTTAAAATAAAGCGCCTCACCCTAGCGACGGCCATTGAGACCTGCGTCCTTCACGAGAACGCGACCAGCCGGTACTCCCAAATCCAGGCGGCCGAATCGGCACGGCAGGGGTCCTACGAGACAGAGCGGGTCCAGTCGATCGAGTTCCTCCCGGCCCGCGGCCCGGACGAGGGCGGCCATTTCGCGCACTTTCCGAGGCCTCCCGCCCTTGTACGCGCCTGCGCCTTAACCGAGCCAAGTGCTCTTTTGGCCAGACTGAGCTAAAGTTTTTGGGGGACCACATCTCCCGGTCGGGTGTGCGGCCGGATGCCGACAAAGTGGCAGCCATCGCAGCCAGTCAGCAGCCGTCAGACAAGAAGGCAGTGCTGCGCTTTCTCGGGATGGGCAACTTCCTGGGGAAGTTCATTCCTAACCTTGCCTCGCACACGACTGCTCTTCGCCACCTGGTCAAAAAGACGACGGAATTCCAGTGGCTGCCCGCACACCAGCGTGAATGGGAGGAGCTCAAGGTCAAGCTCACCACCGCCCCGGTACTGGCGTTTTTCGATACCACACGGGAAACAAAGATCTCAACTGATGCCAGCCAGTCCGGCATTGGGGCGGTCCTCCTGCAACGGGACGACACCGCATCATGGGCCCCGGTCGCCAATGCGTCGCGAGCCATGACCCCCACAGAACAGCGCTATGCGCAGATTGAGAAGGAGTGCCTAGGCCTGTTGACCGGCATCGACAAATTCCACGATTATGTGTATGGTCTTCCGCAGTTCACTGTGGAGACCGACCATCGCCCCCTGGTCGGCATCATTCAGAAGGACCTCAACAATATGACCCCTCGCCTCCAGCGCATTCTGCTCAAGCTCCGGAGGTACGACTCCCAACTTGTCTACACCCGGGGAAGGACCTCATCATCGCAGGTGCTCTGTCCAGGGCGGTCAACACACCGCCCGACTCGGAGGGGTTCGTTTGTCAGGTCGACGCACAGGTAGCCTTCACATCGGCCAATCTGCCGGCCACTGATGCACGTCTGGCCCACATTCGCCGTGAGACTGCGGCTGGTATCAGCATATCATGGTGCAATCGCACACACACTGATGGACAGGTAATTGGACCAACCAGCACACACATAACATCGCAGCCAATCACCAGTGAGAGCACACGCACTATAAAACAGGGAACACCACAGTTCCCGCTCATTCTACCAGGAGATAGCTCAGAGCACAGAGCTCACAGCGCGCCACTCAGACATAGACCATGTGCTGAGTGCCTCACTAAGATAGTGCTAGGGCTGGGTCCACAGGTTAGCTGGTGAAGCACGTACCCAAGCCAGTAGTTAGTTGTTACCGTTGTTTAGATAATAAAACAGAGTTGTACCATCTACAGCCGTGTTGGATCATTTGTGCATCGGAACACCCAACACGACAGCTAGCTTTGTGGATGGTTTGCATATCCCGACCATCGAAGAGAGTAGGAGGCAAGAATTGGATTCCCCATTATGCCTGGGAGAGATATTAAAATGGGACTGCAGTGCTGAGGACCCGGGTTTGAATCCCGGCCCCGGGTCACTGTCCATGTGGAGTGTGGTGAACCACTGTATTATATTGTACTCACTGTTCTTACTGTTTGTTACATGTCTGGGTTTGTCCCTGCTGGCTCCGCCCCTCGGGCTCCAGTATAAAGGTAGCTAACCCCAGACCTGCCCTCATTCTGGGACTGGCTGCCAGCAGGTGTCTTTTAGCTGATTAAAGCCACAGTTTACTCTTCCGACTCTCGTCTGTCGTCATTGATGGTACATCATGGAGTTTGCACATTCTCCCTGTGTCTGCGTGGGTTTCACCCCCACAACCCAAAGATGTGCTGGTTAGGTGGATTGGCCACGCTAAATTGCCCCTTAATTGGAAAAAAAAATAATTGGGTACCCTAAATTTAAAAAGAAAAGAAAAGGACGCTGAAAGGACATTGAAAGATCCCGGAAAGAGGCACTGAAAGATCTCAGAAGGAGGCACTGAAAGACCCCGGAAGGAGGCACTGAAAGATCCCGGAAGGAGGCATAGAAAGACCCCAGAAGGAGGCACTGAAAGACCCCGGAAGGAGGCACTGAAAGACCCCGGAAGGAGACACTGAAAGACCCCGGAAGGAGGCACTGAAAGACCCCGGAAGGAGACACTGAAAGACCCCGGAAGGAGGCACTGGAAGATCCCGGAAGGAGGCACTGAAAGACCCCGGAAGGAGGCACTGAAAGATCCCGGAAGGAGGCATAGAAAGACCCCAGAAGGAGGCACTGAAAGACCCCGGAAGGAGGCACTGAAAGACCTCGGAGGGAGGCACTGAAAGACCCCGGAAGGAGGCACTGGAAGATCCCGGAAGGAGGCACTGAAAGACCCCGGAAGGAGGCACTGAAAGACCCCGGAAGGAGACACTGAAAGACCCCGGAAGGAGACACTGAAAGACCCCGGAAGGAGGCACTGAAAGACCCCGGAAGGAGTGACTGCTGGTGCCATCCGGGCACCTTGGCATTGCCAGTGGGATTACGTAGTTGATGGGAGGAGCCAGCAGTCGGGTGCTGAGGTTTTCAGAGAGCTTTAGCTTGTGGCTGGAAGGCGAGCTTAGAAGATTCCGCTGAAATTTAGTCAGAAATTCTGCATTATTCTGACAGGGGTCAGATCTACCTTTTCAAACAGTCTCAGAAGACATCTGTGTACAGCAAGTATTCCTGAGTGCTAACTGTATTTAAAAGTGGATTGGGATCCAAGATGGTTTTGTTGTTTGAGTGGGAATAAAGATAGCAGTTAAAGGTCACTGCATTGATTCGCATTGTCTTTGGGGTAATTGACAGCTACTTCCTGGTGTGATGTTAAATATATTTTAATACTGTGTTAGTGATAAACGTAACAGCCCGTAACAGCCGCCCCGAACAGTCGCCGGAATGTGGCGACTAGGGGCTTTTCACAGTAACTTCATTGAAGCCTACTTGTGACAATAAGCGATTTTCATTTTCATTTCATTCATTTCATTTTCATTTAATTTCATTTTCAAATGTTTGTTTTAATTTACCATGTCCCTATTTTTTGTGAACTCACTCCTGGAGCGAGGATCCACTCTTTCAGAGTGGATAGTCAGAGGCTTTTCCCCAGGGTAGAGGGGTCAATTACTAGGGGGCATAGGTTTAAGGTGAGAGGGGCAAAGTTTAGAGTAGATGTACGAGGCAAGTTTTTTACGCAGAGGGTAGTGGGTGCCTGGAACTCACTACCGGAGGAGGTAGTGGAGGCAGGGACGATAGGGACATTTAAGGGGCATCTTGACAAATATATGAATAGGATGGGAATAGAGGGATACGGACCCAGGAAGTGTAGAAGATTGTAGTTTAGTCGGGCAGTATGGTCGGCACGGGCTTGGAGGGCCGAAGGGCCTGTTCCTGTGCTGTACATTTCTTTGTTCTTTGTTCTTTGAATCCTTTCCTTACAGTCTTACAAAATTAAAATAAAATCTTGGTGTTTCTGTCCAGTATCTGAGCCATTGTTGGGGTCTGATCGGGGGTTGTAATAAGAGACAGGGACAGAAGTGGGGTTTGCATTGTGATGCACCTGAGATTCAGTTGCAATCCTATTCACCACCAGCTGAGGGCAGCAGAATCGAGCGATTGGAGTCCGCTGATCATAACTGTGCTTCGAACCCCAGGTTCATTCTGCACACATCTCGCAGGCATCCAGAAAACGCCCCGGTATCTGGCACAAACCCAGCTCACACACCGCACCGATACACAAACCCAGCTCACACACCGCACCGATACACAAACCCAGCTCACACACCGCACCGATACACAAACCCAGCTCACACACCGCACCGATACACAAACCCAGCTCACACACCGCACCGATACACAAACCCAGCTCACACACCGCACCGATACACAAACCCAGCTCACACACCGCACCGATACACAAACCCAGCTCACACACCGCACCGATACACAAACCCAGCTCACACACCGCACCGATACACAAACCCAGCTCACACACCGCACCGATACACAAACCCAGCTCACACACCGCACCGATACACAAACCCAGCTCACACACCGCACCGATACACAAACCCAGCTCACACACCGCACCGATACACAAACCCAGCTCACACACCGCACCGATACACAAACCCAGCTCACACACCGCACCGATACACAAACCCAGCTCACACACCGCACCGATACACAAACCCAGCTCACACACCGCACCGATACACAAACCCAGCTCACACACCGCACAGATACACAAACCCAGCTCACACACCGCACCGATACACAAACCCAGCTCACACACCGCACCGATACACAAACCCAGCTCACACACCGCACCGATACACAAACCCAGCTCACACACCGCACCGATACACAAACCCAGCTCACACACCGCACCGATACACAAACCCAGCTCACACACCGCACCGATACACAAACCCAGCTCACACACCGCACCGAAACACAAACCCAGCTCACACACCGCACCGATACACAAACCCAGCTCACACACCGCACCGATACACAAACCCAGCTCACACACCGCACCGATACACAAACCCAGCTCACACACCGCACCGATACACAAACCCAGCTCACACACCGCACCGATACACAAACCCAGCTCACACACCGCACCGATACACAAACCCAGCTCACACACCGCACCGAAACACAAACCCAGCTCACACACCGCACCGATACACAAACCCAGCTCACACACCGCACCGATACACAAACCCAGCTCACACACCGCACCGATACACAAACCCAGCTCACACACCGCACCGATACACAAAGCCAGCTCACACACCGCACCGATACACAAACCCAGCTCACACACCGCACCGATACACAAACCCAGCTCACACACCGCACCGATACACAAACCCAGCTCACACACCGCACCGATACACAAACCCAGCTCACACACCGCACCGATACACAAACCCAGCTCACACACCGCACCGAAACACAAACCCAGCGCACACACCGCACCGATACACAAACCCAGCTCACACACCGCACCGATACACAAACCCAGCTCACACACCGCACCGATACACAAACCCAGCTCACACACCGCACCGATACACAAACCCAGCTCACACACCGCACCGATACACAAACCCAGCTCACACACCGCACCGAAACACAAACCCAGCTCACACACCGCACCGATACACAAACCCAGCTCACACACCGCACCGATACACAAACCCAACTCACACACCGCACCGATACACAAACCCAGCTCACACACCGCACCGATACACAAACCCAGCTCACACACCGCACCGATACACAAACCCAGCTCACACACCGCACCGATACACAAACCCAGCTCACACACCGCACCGATACACAAACCCAGCTCACACACCGCACCGATACACAAAGCCAGCTCACACACCGCACCGATACACAAACGCAGCTCACACACCGTACCGATTCACAAACCCAGCTCACACACCGCACCGATACACAAACCCAGCTCACACACCGCACCGATACACAAACCCAGCTCCCACACCGCACCGAAACACAAACCCAGCTCACACACCGCACCGATACACAAACCCAGCTCACACACCGCACCGAAACACAAACCCAGCGCACACACCGCACCGATACACAAACCCAGCTCACACACCGCACCGATACACAAACCCAGCTCACACACCGCACCGATACACAAACCCAGCTCACACACCGCACCGATACACAAACCCAGCTCACACACCGCACCGATACACAAACCCAGCTCACACACCGCACCGAAACACAAACCAAGCTCACACACCGCACCGATACACAAACCCAGCTCACACACCGCACCGATACACAAACCCAACTCACACACCGCACCGATACACAAAGCCAGCTCACACACCGCACCGATACACAAACCCAGCTCACACACCGCACCGATACACAAACCCAGCTCACACACCGCACCGATACACAAACCCAGCTCACACACCGCACCGATACACAAACCCAGCTCACACACCGCACCGATACACAAAGCCAGCTCACACACCGCACCGATACACAAACGCAGCTCACACACCGTACCGATTCACAAACCCAGCTCACACACCGCACCGATACACAAACCCAGCTCACACACCGCACCGATACACAAACCCAGCTTCCACACCGCACCGAAACACAAACCCAGCTCACACACCGCACCGATACACAAACCCAGCTCCCACACCGCACCGAAACACAAACCCAGCTCACACACCGCACCGATACACAAACCCAGCTCACACACCGCACCGATACACAAACCCAGCTCACACACCGCACCGATACACAAACCCAGCTCACACACCGCACCGATACACAAACCCAGCTCACACACCGCACCGATACACACACCCAGCTCACACACCGCACCGACACACAAAACCCAGCTCACACACCGCACCGACACACAAACCCAGCTCACACACCGCACCGACACACAAACCCAGCTCACACACCGCACCGATACACAAACCCAGCTCACACACCGCACCGATACACAAACCCAGCTCACACACCGCACCGATACACAAACCCAGCTCACACACCGCACCGATACACAAAGCCAGCTCACACACCGCACCGATACACAAACCCAGCTCACACACCGCACCGATACACAAACCCAGCTCACACACCGCACCGATACACAAACCCAGCTCACACACCGCACCGATACACAAACCCAGCTCACACACCGCACCGATACACAAACCCAGCTCACACACCGCACCGATACACAAACCCAGCTCACACACCGCACCGATACACAAACCCAGCTCACACACCGCACCGATACACAAACCCAGCAAACACACCGCACCGATACACAAACCCAGCTCACACACCGCACCGATACACAAAACCCAGCTCACACACCGCACCGATACACAAACCAGCTCACACACCGCACCGATACACAAACCCAGCTCACACACCGCACCGATACACAAACCCAGCTCACACACCGCACCGAAACACAAACCCAGCTCACACACCGCACCGATACACAAACCCAGCTCACACACCGCACCGATACACAAACCCAGCTCACACACCGCACCGATACACAAACCCAGCTCACACACCGCACCGATACACAAACCCAGCTCACACACCGCACCGATACACAAACCCAGCTCACACACCGCACCGATACACAAACCCAGCTCACACACCGCACCGATACACAAAGCCAGCTCACACACCGCACCGATACACAAACCCAGCTCACACACCGCACCGATACACAAACCCAGCTCACACACCGCACCGATACACAAACCCAGCTCACACACCGCACCGATACACAAAGCCAGCTCACACACCGCACCGATACACAAACCCAGCTCACACACCGCACCGATACACAAACCCAGCTCACACACCGCACCGATACACAAACCCAGCTCACACACCGCACCGATACACAAACCCAGCTCACACACCGCACCGATACACAAACCCAGCTCACACACCGCACCGATACACAAACCCAGCTCACACACCGCACCGATACACAAACCCAGCTCACACACCGCACCGATACACAAACCCAGCTCACACACCGCACCGATACACAAACCCAGCTCACACACCGCACCGATACACAAACCCAGCTCACACACCGCACCGATACACAAACCCAGCTCACACACCGCACCGATACACAAACCCAGCTCACACACCGCACCGATACACAAACCCAGCTCACACACCGCACCGATACACAAACCCAGCTCACACACCGCACCGATACACAAACCCAGCTCACACACCGCACCGATACACAAACCCAGCTCACACACCGCACCGATACACAAACCCAGCTCACACACCGCACCGATACACAAACCCAGCTCACACACCGCACCGATACACAAACCCAGCTCACACACCGCACAGATACACAAACCCAGTTCACACACCGCACCGATACACAAACCCAGCTCACACACCGCACCGATACACAAACCCAGCTCACACACCGCACCGATACACAAACCCAGCTCACACATCCGCACCGATACACAAACCCAGCTCACACACCGCACCGATACACAAACCCAGCTCACACACCGCACCGATACACAAACCCAGCTCA
>NC_092728.1:108065406-108068752 GCF_047496885.1 Scyliorhinus torazame | reverse complement strand
ATATTGGATTTGGTACTGGGTAATGAACCAGGACAGGTGTTAGATTTGGAGGTAGGTGAGCACTTTGGTGATAGTGACCACAATTCGATTACGTTTACTTCAGTGATGGAAGGGGATAGGTATATACCGCAGGGCAAGAGTTATATCTGGGGGAAAGGCAATTATGATGCGATGAGGAAAGACTTAGGATGCATCAGATGGAGAAGAAAACTGCAGGGGATGGGCAGAATGGAAATGTGGAGCTTGTTCAAGGAACAGCTACTGCATGTCCTTGATAAGTATGTACCTGTCAGGCAGGGAGGAAGTGGTCGAGCAAGGGAACCGTGGTTTACTAAAGCAGTCGAAACACTTGTCAAGCGGAAGAAGGAGGCTTATGTAAAGATGTTTTTACAACTTCTTACTGTGCTCACCCCAGTCCAACGCCGGCATCTCCACATCATGTAAAGATGAGACATGAAAGTTCCGTTAGGGCGCTCGAGAGTTGCAAGTTAGCTAGGAAAGACCTAAAGGGAGAGCGAAGAAGAGCCAGGATGGGACATGAGACGTCTTTGGCAGGTAGGATCAAGGATAACCCTAAAGCTTTCTATAGATATGTCAGGAATAAACAAATGACTAGGGTAAGAGTAGGGCCAGTCAAGGACAGGAGTGGGAAATTGTGCTTGGAGTCCGAGGAGTTAGGAGAGGTGCTAAATGAATATTTTTCGTCAGTATTCACACAGGAAAAAGACAATGTTGTCGAGGAGAATTCTGAGATTCAGGCTACTAGACTAGAAGGGCTTGAGATTCATAAGGAGGAGGTGTTAGCAATTCTGGAAAGTGTGAAAATAGATAAGTCCCCTGGGCCGGATGGGATTTATCCTAGGATTCTCTGGGAAGCTAGGGAGGAGATTGCTGAGCCTTTGGCTTTGATCTTTGAGTCATCTTTGTCTACAGGAATAGTGCCAGAAGACTGGAGGATAGCAAATGTTGTCCCCTTGTTCAAGAAGGGGAGTAGAGACAACCCCGGTAACTATAGACCAGTGAGCCTTACTTCTGTTGTGGGCAAAATCTTGGAAAGGTTTATAAGAGACAGGATGTATAATCATCTGGAAAGGAATAATTTGATTAGAGATAGTCAACACGGTTTTGTGAAGGGTAGGTCGCGCCTCACAAACCTTATTGAGTTCTTTGAGAAGGTGACCAAACAGGTGGATGAGGATAAAGCAGTTGATGTGGTGTATAAGGATTTCAGTAAAGCATTTGATAAGGTTCCCCACGGTAGGCTATTGCAGAAAATACGGAGGCATGGGATTCAGGGTGATTTAGCAGTTTGGATCAGAAATTGGCGAGCTGGAAGAAGACAAAGGGTGGTGGTTGATGGGAAATGTTCAGACCGGAGTCCAGTTACTAGTGGTGTACCACAAGGATCTGTTTTGGGGCCACTGCTGTTTGTCATTTTTATAAATGACCTGGAGGAGGGCGTAGAAGGATGGGTGAGTAAATTTGCAGATGACACTAAAGTCGGTGGAGTTGTGGACAGTGCGGACGGATGTTACAAGTTACAGAGGGACATAGATAAGCTGCAGTGCTGGGCTGAGAGGTGGCAAATGGAGTTTAATGCAGAAAAGTGAGAGGTGAGTCATTTTGGAAGGAATAACAGGAAGACAGAGTACTGGGCTAATGGTAAGATTCTTGGCAGTGTGGATGAGCAGAGAGATCTCGGTGTCCATGTACATAGACCCCTGAAAGTTGCCACCCAGGTTGAGAGGGTTGTTAAGAAGGCGTACGGTGTGTTGCTTTTATTGGTAGAGGGACTGAGTTTCGGAGCCATGAGGTCACGTTGCAGCTGTACAAAACTCTGGTGCAGCCGCATTTGGAGTATTGCGTGCAATTCTGGTCGCCGCATTGTAGGAAGGATGTGGAAGCATTGGAAAGGGTGCAGAGGAGATTTACCAGAATGTTTTTTAAAAAAATATATATTTATTAAAGTTTTTAACACAATTTTTCTCCCTTACAAACAATAACCCCCCCCCCCCCCCCCCCCCCCCACCCCCCCCCGTAACAAAAAAAAGAAAATGAGAAATCGCGCAGAGCAAGATATATACATGGCAAAATAGTATAGCTTTGTACACTGGCTCTCTCCCGTACGTGCCAGTTTCCCCGACTCTTCATGTTATCTCTTGCTCATCCGCCCCCCCCAGGCAGCTCCCCCCCCCCCCAGGTTGCTGCTGCTGCTGACCGACCTTCCTCTAACGCTCCGCGAGATAGTCTAGGAACGGTTGCCACCGCCTGTAAAACCCCTGCGCAGACCCTCTCAAGGTGAACTTAATCCTCTCCAACTTTATGAACCCAGCCATACCGTTTATCCAGGCCTCCACGCCGGGGGGCTTCGCCTCCTTCCACATTAGCAAGATCCTTCGCCGGGCTACTAGGGACGCAAAGGCCAGAATGCCGGCCTCTTTCGTCTCCTGCACTCCCGGTTCGTCCACTACTCCGAATATTGCTAGCCCCCAGCTTGGCTTGACCCGGACTTTCACCACCTGAGATATTGCTCCTGCCACTCCTCTCCAGAACCCCTCCAGTGCCGGGCATGACCAAAACATATGGACATGGTTCGCTGGGCTCCCTGAGCACCTTCCACATCTGCCCTCTACCCCAAAGAACCTGCTCAACCTCGCCCCCGTCAGGTGAGCTCTGTGAACCACCTTAAATTGTATCAGGCTGAGCCTTAACCCTACCTAGGGCATCCGCCCACAGACCTTCCTCGATCTCCTCCCCCAGCTCCTCCTCCCATTTACCCGTCAACTCTTCTACCAGCGCTTCCCCCACTACTTTCATCTCCTGGTGTATTTCCGACACCTTGCCCTCCCCGACCCATACACCCGAGATCACCCTATCTTGAATTTCTTGTCGCCTCATAAAAGGCATTTCCTGGGGGTAACTCAAACTTCTCCTCCAGTGTCCCTAGGCTCGCAAACGTCCCGTCGATGAACAGGTCCCCCATTCTTCCAATCCCCGCCCGATGCCAGCTCTGGAACCCCCCCCGTCCATCTTCCCCGGGACAAACCGGTGGTTACCCCTGATCGGGGACCACACTGATGCTCCCATTGCACCCCGGTGCTGTCTCCACTGGCCCCAGATCCTTAGCGTTGCCACCACCACCGGGCCCGTGGTATACTTTGTCGGCGAGAGCGGCAGCGGTGCCGTCACCAACGCCCCCAGGCTCGTTCCTTTACAGGACGCCATCTCCATCCTCTTCCATGCCGCCCCCTCTCCCTCCATCACCCACTTGCGGATCATCGACACATTTGCTGCCCAGTAGTAGCTCCCCAGGTTTGGCAGCACCAACCCTCCTTGGTCCCTACTG